>NW_024875772.1:0-5392 GCF_018340385.1 Cyprinus carpio
GAATTTCGATGTTTCGCCATGAAAAAGGAAGTTGCTATAACTCAGACATATAATGTCCAATCTCCCCCAAACTTAACATGTTTGATAAGACTTCTAATCTGAACAGATCTACATGCCCATATTCAGTTATAGTCATAGCGACACCTGCTGGCAACAGGACGTGTCATGTTTTACGCTGTAATGAACTACTCCAAGAAATTTAATGACATCAACATTTTATTTTGAAAATTGGGACCCACACATAGTAAAGCATCAGTAACCTACAAAAAAGCGCACTGGAAGCAATATCGAACCCAACAGAAGTCGCGTATTTTCATTTTATTGAGCCAAATTTTGGCACATCTTTTGCATTTGCAGCCTGTATATCAACGAACTCCTCTAGAGATTTATTCGTCAACACCACGATTCGGGTATATGCCTACCTAAAGGCCTGGACGATGCTTAAATTGAGATGCTCTTGAAGTTTTTCGATGTTAAGAGGCGTCCGTGGCCGGCCCCTGACGAAATTTCGCATGCATCGCGATGACAAAGTGAAGTTGCCTATAACTCCAGACACTACGAATGTCCAATCTGCACAAACTGTCACTTATGTTTAGCATAAGAATCCTAGACCTGCAACAGATGATAGCCCATATTCCGTTTATAGTCATAGCGCCACCTACTGGCAACAGGAAGTGACATATTTTACGCTGGATCACAAACTACCCCTAAAATTTTATGCACACAAATTTTTTTTTTTTACAGTCATTCTATCTAAAGGCCCGTGCGATGTTAAATGTGTGGAAGATACTTGAGTTTCGCCCTAAAGGGCGTCAGATCCATGGCGCCATCACAAAAGTTCGATGTCTCGCCATGGGAATTCTAAAGTTATTGTAACTCAGCCATATAAAATGTCTGATTACTTGCACAAACTTCACATGTTTGCCATAGAGTCCTGTAGGCCTGAAACATCTGAAGAGCCACTATTCCATTGGTGTGGCAAAATGACCTCGATAGCTGCCACCTATACAGTGTTCAACGGACGTGCCGCTTCGAGCTAACGTTTCACGCTACATGCCTTACAAAATCCGGTACACAATGTACCACAATACCTACAAAACAGTCTCTGCGTTCAAATACGAGAATCCCCAACAGGAAGTCAGTATTTTGAATTTTTCTGCAAAATTTGTGTGTTTTTGCCATTGTCAGGAGGTTGTGTGTTCCCTACTTTAACGAATCCTCCTAGAGCATGTATTCAGATCAACCCACGCGCCCAACTTTGTCAGATGATTTCTAATATAAAGGCCTTTGGACGATGTTTAAATTGATGTAAGATCTTGAGCGTTTCGTATAAGGGACGTGTCTGTGGCGCCTTACAAATTTCGATTGTTTCGCCATGAGAAAGGATAGTGCCCTATACTCAGACATACAATATCCAATCTGCCCCCCCCAAACTTACACATGTTTGGCAGACTCCTGCTGAATAATCAACATGACAAATATTCATGATAACGCCTATAGCACCACCTGGCGGCCAACAGGAAAGTGACATGTTTCTAGCCGCCTAACAACTACGCCTAGCAAATTTTATGACATGTTATATTTTCTATATTTATTCAAGTCTATCTAAAGGCCTTGTGCATGTTAATTGATGAACTACTGAAGTTTCAGTAAAGGCCGTGTGCCGGTCATGTGCGCTCGTGACAAAAGTTCGATGTCTCGCCCTGGAATAGAAGTTGTTGTAACTCAGGCCATAAAGATAATGTTCGCATCTTCCCCAACTTCCCATGTTCGAACAAGTAGTCCTGCGCCATGGACCTGAGACACATCTGAATGGGGTCATTATTCCCATAATCATACGCCCCACCGACTGACACAGAAATATAGGCCTGTTTTACACTAACGTATACTAACTCAAAACATCCATGTTCAATCCTGCACTAAATTTCATATGCCTTGATAAAGCTGCTGCGACTGAAGAAATCTACGATGACAAAATACCAGTTATAGTCTAGCCTCGCCCCAAGCTGGAAGCTTAGGAAGATTGGCCCATATAAATGACTTTGACATATTCCTCTCTAGATGTTACCACATAGCTTAAACGCATATTTTCGCAGGTGTCGCTGTTTACAAAAGACCCACCCGGTTAGGTGTAAGATGTATCCCAGGTGCGAGGGCCCCGTTCTATCGCTGCTTGCCAGCTTAATTCTTCTTCTTGCTTCTCTTCTTATGTCTTCTTCTATTTCTTTCCGCCAATGAGTCGTAATTTTTGGAGGGCCCACCACCTCTCATCTAAACTTAAACCCCCCCCCCCCCCCCCCCCCCCCCCCCCCCCCCCCCCCCCCCCTCTCTGCGTCCAAAACTCGACGAAACTTTGCACACGCATCAGAAACTGCGCCGTAAAATTTACATCTGATATAGGCAGTTTCAAACAGTGGTGTGGCAAAAATGGACGATAGCGCCACCTATAAATTTAAACGGATGTCGAGCCTCCGAAGCTACGTTTCACGTACATGCATGAAAATGACGTACACAGTGTAGCAAACCATTATATCACAAAAATTCTATAGTACAAAATCCAAAACCCAACAGGAAGTAAGGTATTTTGAATTTCCTGTATGATTGTGCAGTTTTTGCCTATTTCCATGCCTCGTACGTTTACCGAACTCCTCCTACAGTTTTAATAGGATGGTCTTCAAATTGGTGTGAGGGTAATCATAAGGACCTTTGTGATGTAAAATGCGAACGTTTGAGGTTTTCGTCAATAGGGTGGGTTCCCGGGCGGCATGACAAATGTTTGATGTTTCGCCGTGAAAACAGGAAAGTTGCTGTAATCAGGCAGCAAAAGTCCGATGCCCCCCAAACTTCACATGTTTGATAGGGCTGTCCTGACCTAAACACTATGACAAATTCAGTTATAGTCATGCGCCACATGCTGGCAACAGGAAGGGACATGTGGTTAAAAACTGTTATGACTCCTAGGAACATTTATAAAGTGTCAGCAATTGTTAAATGGCTGGAAACAATGCTAGACCACATACTTATACATGCTAGCAACACTTAGCCAAGTGCTAAAGCATGCTACTAATGCAGTGAAAAAAGGAAGTTGCTGTAACTCAGGCCAGCAATGTCCGATCTGCCCCAAACTTCAAACGTTTGACAAGAGTCCTGTCCTGAACACATCAACATGCTCATATTCGGTTATAGTCATGGCGCCACCTATTGGCAACAGGAAGTGTCCTGTTTAACACTGTTATGGACTCCTTGCAAAATAATAAAAAGTATCAACATGTGTTAAATAGGCTGTAAAATTAGAAGCATACTAAAACATGCTAGCATCCACTTAACTCAGTGTTAAAGCATGCTATTAGTAAGTGAGAAATAGAACATTACTGTAACTCAAGCATACAATGTCAATCTGCCTTAGAAGCTTCTAGAAGTTTGATTAGTGTCCTGGCCTGAAGACATCTACATCTTCCTATTTGGTTATAGCTATAGCACCACCTACTGGCAACAGGAAGTGACATGTTTTTCACTGATATGCACTATTAGCAAATAACAAAAAAATATGCCATTGTGTCTTAAACATGCTAAGAAATATTCTCAACCATACTAACAACATTAGCATTAGTGCTTAAAGCATGCTATTAATACCCTAGCAGAAACAGAGGAAGTTGTTGTAACTTTCCGAGCGAAGCAATGTCCGATCTGCCCCAAACATATGTTTGATAGGTGTTATGCCTGAACAAACACCCATTCCCAAATTCATTTATGAACATGGCGCCACCTGCTTGTAACAGGAAGTGGCATGGTTAACACTGTATGTGAACTCTAGGAACATATTAAAAGAAGTGTCAACAAAGTGTTAAATATAGGCTGGCAGCATGCTAGAAATACATGCTTATACATACTAGTGGCACTTGGCACAAGATCTTTAAAAAACATCTTTACTAATCACAGAAATGACAAAGGGAAATTGCTGTAACTCAGGCAAGCAATGATCAATCTGCCCCAAACTTGGCGTTTGACAAGAGTCCTGTCCGGAACACATCAACATGCCCTTATTCCGGGTTATAGTCATAGCACCACCTACTGGCAGCAGAAGGAAGTGACATGGTTAACACCGTTATGGACTCCTAGGAGTTTATATATTAAAAGGTGTCAGCAAAAGTGTTAAATAGGTTGGCAACATGCTAGAAGTGAGGCTCTATACATGCTAGCAGCACTCAGCTAAGTCTTAAAAAACATGCTACTAATGCAGTGAAAAAGGAAGTTGCGCTAACTCCTTGGCTAGCAATATCCGATCTGTCCCAAACTTCACCACGTTTCACAAGAGTCCTGTCCTGAACACATCAACATGCCTGTATTTGATTATAGTCATAAGCGCCACTGATGGCAACAGGAAGTGGCATGTTTAACACTGTTATGGACCTTGCAAAATAATAAAAAGCATCAACATGTGTTAAATAGGCTGGCAAAATTCTAGAGGCATGCTTAAACATGCTAGTAACACTTAGCTCAGTGTTAAAGCATGCAATTAATGCAGTGAAGTAGAACATTACTGTAACTCGTGCATACAATGTCCAATCTGCCTCAAGCTTCACAAGTTTGATTAGAGTCCTGGCCTGAAGATATCTACATGCTCATACTTGGTTATAGTTATAGTGCCACCTACTGACAACAGGAAGTGACATGTTTTAATACTTTTATGCACTATTAGCAACACAGTAAAATATGCCATTGTGTGCTAATCATGCTAGAAATATTCTAAAACATGCTAGCAACACTTACTATGTGCTAAAGGATGCTATTAATACTATGAAGTTGTTGTAACTCTTGCATACAATGCCCAATCTGCCCCAAATTTCACACGTTTTATAAGAGTCCTGGCCTGAACACATCTAAAGTCCAATATTCAATTATAATTATAGCGCCACCTGCTGGCAACAGGAAATGACATATTTTAAACTAACTTAAACATGCAATATCCGGTCTGCCCAAAGTTCTTGTGTTTGATATGGATCCTGGCCTGAACTCATCTTTAGGCCAGTATTTGTTTATAGTCTTAGCGCCACCTGCAGGCAACAGGAAATTACTTCTTTTACACTAACTTAAACATGCAATGTCTGATCTGCCCGAAACTTTGCATGTTTGGTAAGAGTCCTGGCCTGAAGACATTAACATAGCGCCACCAGCTGGCAGCAGGAAATGTGGCACAAATATTTACCTTTTTATAAGCATATGGCCCAACGCTCGCTGTTCTCCTATGGCCACCGGTTGGTGGTGAGCCCGGGTGCGAGGGCCCTTTCATCGCTGCTTGCAGCTTTAATTTATTTAGGGCCCGAGCACTGATGGTGCGAGGTCCCTCTTGGAATTGCTCTGTTTATTATTATTATTATTATTATTATTCTTC
>NW_024875773.1:0-691 GCF_018340385.1 Cyprinus carpio
AAGACCAGGACTAGTCGAGACCGAGTCAAGGCCGAGTCCAAAGAGGTTCGAGTCCAAGTCAAGTCCAGGTCCAAAGTTTTGAGTCCAAGTCAGGGCGAGTCCAAATGAGGAGAAAAAAAAAGGATAATCTTCAGACCACATACTTAACTAATGTATATTTATGCGAGAACAACATATCTCTATTCTAAGAAAATAATTTTTACATTATTATTTGTAATGATCAAAAGCATGTGCAAGTAACAACTCTGTGAGACAGGGGTCTCCAAACTAGATCCTGGGAGGGTTGTGCCCTGAGAGTTTAGCTCAACTAGGCGCCGCTTACTTATCTGGAAGTTTCCTGGTGTGTATGGGGGCTTGATTAGCTGGTTCAAGTGTGCTTAATTAGGGTTGGAGCTAAACTCTAGGAACACTGGCCCTCTAGGACCGAGTTTGGAGCTGTAGGGTCAAATTATTTTTTATGTACTTCTTTATTTCATATACATTATTTACTTTATAATGTCGCTGGTTGCTGACATCATGTCATTTATTAGCAGAGCTACTGCAAGGGATTTTTAGTGTTGGAAATCCATTTATTCTTTGGTGAAACTTCTGCGTCTTCATGGAGAGCAGGTCATGGCTTAGCAACGGCTGAAACATGGAAAAATAAGACAGAAATGCTTTAATAATAAAAATAATAGATTATTTCTTTGAT
>NW_024875773.1:982-1050 GCF_018340385.1 Cyprinus carpio
AAGAGGTTTCATCTGGTCCCGTTGAGATATATAGTTGAGTATCATCAGCATAACAGTGGAAACTAATC
>NW_024875773.1:1351-1609 GCF_018340385.1 Cyprinus carpio
TTCATTTGTAATTTTAACAAGTGCAGTTTCTGTGTTATGGTGGGGCCTGAAACCCCACCAACTCTTTCAGTAATTTAGTGGGTAGTCCTGGCTACAGGATCTAATAAACATGTTGTTGGTTTAGATGCAGTGATAAGTTTATCTAGCTCTTCGTGTCCTATAGTTGTAAAGCACTGCAGTTTATCTTTGGGTGCGACGAATGAAGCTGAAGTATTAGACGCTGTAGAATCTACATTTGTTATTGTATTTCTGATGTTA
>NW_024875774.1:0-1564 GCF_018340385.1 Cyprinus carpio
CTTCTCTAGCAATAGTGGCACTGACCCCAGCTTCAACACTCAACCATCCTTTCATTATTTACAGCTTCAGCATCATTCACTTTCTCAGCACACACACTTCTAATGCAGCCCTTCCATTATATCAACCCACTAATCAAAATCATATTTCAAGACCACATAAACCTGTCATCTAAAACAAAAATGACAGATTTACAGCCAAGCGGGATCTTTTGATTTGGGACACTACCGTATCATGTCTGAAAGCCTTCCCATACAAGCAAGAATTCCTCTTAATGAAAGCTGAAACACACCTCTTCTGACTTCATATCTACGGATTACACACCAGGGCTGTACAGTGTGACATATGTTGAATGTGCTATGAAAAAAATCAGTCTGTGTGATTAATAAATATACCACAGCAGCATTGCATGCATGGGTTTGAGCCGGTTACAAACCTGTTGTCCTGTGCCAGTGGAAATGCATTTAATGAGGAGTTTTTTGCTACAAATTCATTTCATCACTCAAGTGTAGCCACTTTTGGCCAAATTGTGGACTCCCTTACAAACAGACACAATAAACTTGGTGTTCTATATAATATTTCTATAAATAAAGAAAAAGGTTTATCTGAAAACCTTTTTGTTACAGTTCAGATTCTGTGTGCAGATATTTTTTGGTTCAGATTCTGGAATTCACTGGATATTGCCTCTCATAATGTCATAAAGTCACGTTACACATTGATGCTAGTTTAAAATCAATTTGAAATGTAAGAAGAGATTAAAGTGAAGAAATAGAATTCAAAACAGTATCTTTCTCCGAGCCAAAAAATAAACAATGTTCTGACTTTCTGCTATACATAATATTTATTGCTGTAGTATTAGTACATGTTTTATTAATGCAATGATGCCCATGATCACAGCAGACAGATTTGTTATAAGAGGGCAAAAATTAAGACACATTCAGTGCGTTATGTTAAATAATTACAGACCCGCTTCCAGAGTTAAATCACTGAGATTCCTTCTGTTTGTTTGAGGATTATCTAAACTTAATATTATATTATATTTAAAGGCTTAAGCATAATATGTTGAGCCATTCAATGCTATGGAGCAAAGAGCTCTCCTGTATAGTCATTTAAAATCTATTACTTATTTTAGTTCATTTAACACTTTACAGCAAAAGATACTTCAGTTTGCAATGATTATTTACATTTTCTATCCACTAAATGTGCAACCTGAAACAAAAAATATTTTAATTCTGGGGTTGTACAGGATTTTTTATATATGATAAATAAAACATTTAACTGGGCTAAATATTCCTGTATATTAGACATTTAACAAGTTTCAAGCTGTTTTTAACCCAAGACAATCTAAACACATTTATAGGAAGTTCTACTTTGTTTTGTAAATCATTAGACACGACAACAGTGAGAGAAAACACTGCTTGTTGAAGAGTGTTGTTGTTTTTTTCTCTGAAAGCAGACTCAGTGTTACCTCTGTTTCTGTGAGAGACTCATCTTTCCTCTCTCCTCTGACATACTGCAGATGAACAGCTCAACACTGAGATCTTTGTGTCTCTGAAGACGATCAGA
>NW_024875774.1:1718-1885 GCF_018340385.1 Cyprinus carpio
TTCACAACACACGTCTTTATTTACATACACATTAAGCTTTACTATCGGAGCATTAAGAAGTTTAAAAGAACATTTGTTTTGCTCGTGTTTATCAACCTGTCTACCCAGAAGAACAGGTTTGATTTGACCACAGAATACTTTCAGTCTCGCGACTTAAAATAGAAAAA
>NW_024875774.1:3025-3115 GCF_018340385.1 Cyprinus carpio
TCAATCTGTCATTTAAGATTTAAATAGTCTTGTCTCTCGCTTTCTCCCTCCTCAACTTGGTGATGCTCTCCCTCCATATCTTCACAGCTA
>NW_024875774.1:3570-3650 GCF_018340385.1 Cyprinus carpio
AGCAAACACAGACGGGGTGAATTTATGAATGAAAGTGTTAAAGTTCTGACACAAAACGAAGTTGTTACGTATCCTCACGC
>NW_024875775.1:0-5342 GCF_018340385.1 Cyprinus carpio
TAAAAGCTTGTGTTAATGCACAACACTTCTGCTGCTACTGAGGTGTGATACGGGTAAAGGTTAAGGGTTAGGGACAGGTTTGGTGGTGTGAGTAGGTTTAAGAGTTGGTTAAAGGGTCAACAGTGCACAGGGGTCAATTTGATTACTATAAGGATACACGGTTCAATCTGTTTATATTATATTTGTTTTCTCCTGTTTATTTATGATCCAAGGAATATCCTGTTTAATAAAATACTTAGGGAGTAGTATACTAATGTGAGTGTATACTAAAGTATACTAAAACTTTTTTGCACCAAAATCACAATGTTATGTCTTTAGCAAGCATTTAGCTAAACTTATCCAGCCACCCTTTACACAAACCTTGTTACACAAGTCCAATGCCCATAAAGATACTAAATGATTAGTAATCATTTATAAACATTTACAAATGATGAATAGTTTCAACTTTAGATCTGCTTCTCCAGAAACATAAACACATAATTAATAGATTATTTGTTAAGATGTGAACATATAAGTCTACACAACAAAGACCAACAAAAGAAGATCATATGAACTGAAAGTTTACTGATATTTGGTAAGTATTTCAGTTTACAATAAATAATCATATGTTAATCATTAAGTAATGTTTTGTAAGTTCATTAGTAAACATTAACAAGAACATTATCTCATATTTCTAGCTATGTGAATATATATCAACTAATGATCTGTAAAGCATTACATAATGTTTGTTAATGATTTATAAATTAAAGTTATTATAAAGTGTTATGTTTTTTATTTTTTATATGAATTTTAATAATTTTCAAAGCTTTTATTTTGTCAGGTTGCCTGATGTTGCTGAAGATGAGACCTTCATGATGTATATATGGGAGGTACCTGAGTTGTTATTGTTGTGGTTGGAAATGAGGAATTAAAGTTGAGAGTCCATGGAACTACATACAAGCCTGTTTCTTTCATAATTATACAGAATATTAAAACAAAATATACGTGAACAGAGAAAGAGGAAATAACGTAGTCCACACCAGCATTTACAAATAATGTGGAACACATTTCAATCTACTCTGTAGAATTGCAAGTGATGAATCTGTAGGCATCCAGCATCTGTCAGGTAATTATTTGTGCACTTTCTGTCCAAATGATGTATAACACCTCACTCACACCAGCAAGAACATGACGACTGTGTATCTTTTCCAGTATTTGTCAGAACTTTTTCACTTTTTTTTCAGCTTCTCGTCATCCCTAATAGTTTTGAAATACACTGAATATCTGTGCAACTACAGCATACATTTCCTGAAATTTCATCTTCGAAGAACCAATCAGGTGTGTGTGTTGGGTGTGGATTTGATGTCTGACTGAGTCATTCTCTGATTTCTCAAGGATGCCTCTTCCTGAAAATAACACGGAAGCGGTTTCACTTCTTTAAGAAGTGAAGAAATCAAGGCAGTATTTCAACACATACGGAGACAGTTCAGAGGAGGAAATAGAAAAGCTAAAAATTTTTTGAGGTGATTGTTTGATCTTTCTTTAGTTATTTCATGTACGAGGGTCATCTTATGATGTATCATTGGTTCACTTCTCCAGACTTTTATGCGTGTGCTGGAGATCATGTTGATGAGTTTATTTAAAGCTGTTGATGTAGTGATCCACAAGCTTGATCAAGTGTGTCTTTGTCAGTGAATCAGGTATGGAAGCTGCTCATTCCCTGATATTGTTTGGCACAAAACCTTCTGGAAATCGCTCTCCAAGGTTTACGTGTTTGGTAGTCAGTCCGGTGGATATGCAGTATTTCTCATCAGTGCACGCTTTACTGCTGAGACCAGAAACTATCACTCAACATCTTCATGCGTCTGCACCAGACAGTTCTCTATGGTAGGCTAGCCTATAACAGACTCGACTAATACAACAACAAGCAGTTCTACTTCAATAAAACTGTTTTGCTTTCATTTCACTGTGGGTGTTGACAACAAAGATAGAAATAGAAATATAAAGCTCTCAACAATTGAAAACTCCCCTGCAAAAATAAATTGCCCTTAAATGTATAAAAAGTTTGTTTGCTTTTCAAAAGTGTAGATCCATGAAGTGTGAAGTTGTAAAAAGTAGGATGGAATAGCTGAAATTCCACTATTTTTGAGGCTAACATGTTTGTTCACAATGAACGTAAGACAGTTAAAGTGCATTTAAGCTACCCAGAACATCTACATGTGAGTAGGAAGTACAACTAGAGTAGAGCTGCAGGGTAAGTGTAGTAAAGTTATCTTAGATTTCAGTCACACAAGATAGGTGACCAGTGGAACCAATCAGTAATCATCGAGGCCAACGAAATTGCTCGCGGTATGCTTCCTTTTTTTCCCGGGCCATTTAGCATTATTATGAACTCTAGGGCTCATACCTGGTGGATACCCGCGGTATAAGCCACCCATGTTTTGTTTGCCCAGGAAGTCTGCGTAATCTGCTATCATGTATCCGCTTTTCCCCGCTAATGTGGCACAAAGCGGTTGTTTGAAACTCGTGTAATTCTTTGTTTGTAATGATCACCTATCACCTCTGTCATTTTCATACTATACTGATAATTTTAGAAATCCAAGACATTTTTTTTTGTCCCATACAGTAGAAAAGGAAAGGTATAAGCCAACTGTTTTGGTAACATTCTACAGATATATCTTTTTGTGTTCCACAAAGAAAGTAGAGATCATACAAGGTTTGCAGTCACTGGGAGGGTGAGGAAAGGTGATGACAGAATACTTAGAATTAGAAGTAGGCCTAATTTTTATTTTGGCATTCTAGCTAAAAATCATTGTTTTTAGTGTCAAAGTGCATTTCTATCTGACAAAAAATGCATTTGCCTTTGAATCTCAGTAATATTTATCACATTATTTGTTGCTCTGTCCCCTGTTTATTTATTCATTTTATTTATCCCTCCAGTTGAAGGCCCTATAACCCAACAGAACATTCATGGGCTGGATATGTCCAGGCCAAGATTTGAACCCCCACAGTCCAGCCCCTGCTTACATGCTGAAAAAATCCCCTTGCAGGAAGTAGAATTCCCCTTCCCTAAATATACAATCAGTGTATAAAAGCATAAAAAAAAACATCAGAATTAAGATGAACATTAAAAAAAAAAAGTTAAGATGCATCTCTGAAACACTTTTCACCAATGAATAAAATTCAAAGAAACATGTTGAAAGTATAAAAGAACTGTAATATCGCATTGGACAGATGAGCCAAACAACCTGGAAGTCATGCTGTGAACTACTTGAAAAAATAATCTGTTATCAAATGTAGAGTGCACTGTATTGATATTACTAAATTACTATTTAAATTACTAATAAACCAACAACATTAAAATGTTTTTTGTTTTTTTTTGTGGTGGTGGTGGTGGTACAGGGGGTAATAGGGGGTGGCGACTGGTTAATAGTAAACCACTTTTTTTTTTTAGGACTCTAGCTGCACAAACTCACAGACTCCTAGAAATGATCTCAAACACTCAACAGAGCTTCACTGTTTAACACGAGTGTGGGATCCACATTAAAATAAATCCTCACCATGCAGTCTACATCCTAAACAGATGTGATTATAACCTATAAATTGGAAGCTATTTGACATTTTTAAAAGTGATCTAATGGATTAATGCCACTCTAATAAAACAAGATTAGATTAATCGAGATTAAACAGATGTTGCTGTCATAAAAAAAAAACTTGTTTTAATGACTCGCTTATGCATTAAATAATTAAGATACAAAACAGGTTAAGTAAAATATGCTAAATATAATATCGTACAAACATAAAGTGATAGACTGCAAATAAGACTGCAGTTTCACATTTTGCATCTGAATAACAAAGTGAATTATTTTAAACATGCAATGATTCAAAATAAAAAATGAACTTATCTTGTAGAGGAATCCGAAGACCTTGATTGCATGTTACAATGAAACTAACAATATAATTAGATTTTTTAAAATGAACAATTCCTGTATAAAATGTGACGGCAACCTTTATATCAAACATTTTTAAATCGTCCACAGCTGAGCAACGCGGGAGGCAGTTTCTGCAACAGAGCGCACAAAGTGAATGTGCATGCACAATTTTTAGGGGGGAGGAGGCTTTTTTGTTTCTTAAAGTAATTTTCAGATGCAATGGAAAAAAAATCTGGATAAAAACATACACAAATCTTGTAGATAGTTAACAGCATAGCCTAGATTATGCCCAGACACTGTTGCTAAGTATACTATAATGTAAATTTGGTAACCCACAGTAACACATTTTAACCGACTAATCGCCTATGTTCGTTTGCTGCATGTTTTTTAAAAACACGCTAAAAATAAATTAATTTTATGAGAGAAAAAAAATATATAAGTCATGTATAAGTGGCATTTTACAGGGAAGTCGTGGCCTAATGGTTAGAGAGTCGGACTCCCAATCGAAGGGTTGTGAGTTCGAGTCTCGGGCCGGCAGGAATTGTGGGTGGGGGGAGTGCATGTACAGTTCTCTCTCCACCTTCAATACCATGACTTAGGTGCCCTTGAGCAAGGCATCGAACCCCCAACTGCTCCCCGGGCGCCGCAGCATAAAATGGCTGCCCACTGCTCCGGGTGTGTGTTCACAGTGTGTGTGTGTGTTCACTGCTCTGTGTGTGTGCACTACGGATGGGTTAAATGCAGAGCACGAATTCTGAGTATGGGTCACCATACTTGGCTGAATGTCACGTCACTTTATTACATTCAGAAATAATAACGGCAGGCCTAATAATGTTATAATGTACCAACAGGATATTTTTAGTTCCCCTCACTTTACAACAAATCCTTTAAATTTAAATCAGAATAGAACAAGAATTAAAAATATATCATTCTAATGGATAAGTATAACTGCAGTATATAATAATAATAAAGGCTTAGCTATAAAAATACAATAAAAAAATATAATAATTTAAAGCGAAATATAAGGTAAGGTTGGACTTCAGGACAAATCCAAACGTTTCCATATTCGTGATGTTGCCCATTTGAAGCTTAACTATTAATCATTAGGTAAAATAGGCTTTATAGTTCATGCATGTTTCAGTATCGACGGGAAAAAATCATAATTAGCAAAAATATGCCAAAGTGGACCGCTGCTCGCGCCGAATGGCACGGTGAACAGCTGCGCTGTTCCCAATAAATATGTGCGCGTGAGGCACCAGTGCGATCAAACAGCTGAAACAGATAATACTCCATTTTTGGTCACACAGTAAAGGCATAATTCAAAAATGCAAAGTGTTAGCAGTTTGAAAAATCAAGAATAATAGCAGCGTTAATAAGAATTATTTCTAAATGCTGGACCGTTCTCATTTCGCTCTGCATATGGAGCCTGAA
>NW_024875775.1:5515-8131 GCF_018340385.1 Cyprinus carpio
CTTTCTTTTAATTTTTGCTGCGTAGACTGTAGCCGAAGACTTTCCCATGTCTTGAAATTAATTCACTGTAAATTTTCTAATGGTTTTTAAGGATGTTACAATGCTATTTTATAATGTTATTGTTCTTTTACTTTGTCCTTTCATCTCTGTTTACAAACCAGTTTGCAATCTGTTCCTTTGCACCACCTGGCGGGCAGTTTCGCAAATGATTTTAACACATGATTGATGTGCAGTTAACAGGTTAAAGCCGCGGCCCTGCGGCGGTGGTACACACGGCAGTATTACCCATTCTGGTTGTCCACCTACTGTATGCTCCTTTTACGAGATGAAAATAAGTCTCTGATGTCTCCAGAGTGTGTATGTGCAGTTTTATCTCAAAATACCCCACAGATAATTTTGTTGAAATTGCCACTTTTAGGGTATGAGCCAAAACGCACTGTTTTTTGGTTTTTGTGCCTTTAAATGCAAATGAGCTGGTGCTCCTGCCTCCCTTTTCAGAAGAGTGCGGAGCTTCAAGAGCTCATGCATACCGGTGTTATGGTTTAACTGGTGGTAACCGTGTTACAGATTTAACGTTGCTTCCAAATGCAATTTTTAACAACCACATTCCTATTTACGATCATTCTGGTAGCCTGTGAAGGCAGCATCAGTGAAACAGGCAGACACAATGAGTATGGCTTTGCTTAGCATTAGCCTTACAGAGAGCCAATAAAGCTATTTTGGGCCAACAAAAAAAAATACTCACTTGCGTAATCGTGCTTGCTTTGTCTGGAGTCACAGACATTTTGGCCCGCAAAATTGCGTGCTCCAGCGAAATCGCCTTTCAGAGGCAGCTTGCTTTACAGCTCAGGCTGCTGGGAACTGGGCACCGTTTTGCTGAAGCAGTCCCATAAAAATGAATTAGCACAAACATATCAGAATAAGAAGAGCTTTATTACAAGTATATTTTACACACAAGAATTTGACTGTGCTGAAGAAGAAACATATAGGACTTTTAAATTTTTTTGTCAGGACATTTCCCAAAATGAAATGCAGCAATATCAATGAGTCTGGAGGCTCTAGCTGCATGAATTCCATCAACACAGCCTTTAATGGCCCCAATGACGTGAACCAGCATATAACTTAGTAATGTTGGACTGCTCTCCCACTGGGCTATGTATACCAATAATGCAGAAATCTCTAGGGGTTTTCTATAATATGACCTGTATATAGGGAGAAATCTGGAACCAGTCGTTTGAAGAGACTGTTTATGATTTATTGAGATTATAAAAAAAATGAGTGGGTGGATTTTTACCATTATAGGCTGGTTGTTTTCACACACTGCGGCCACACAACTGTGTTCAAACACTTCATAAAAGTAATTTTTGCATTTTATAGCACCTTTAAAGGAGCCCAACATGGCCCACCCCCTTTGTTGCGTGTTCTCGTGGGCAGGGTTTATGTAAATTTCAGGGTTTGTGATGTCACCAACCCAGGAAGAAGCTTGTTGTAGTCCCTACCAGCAGTTTGCTGAAGGCCTTAGTGGAGGTAGGTAGTGGAGCAGGTTGAGACCGTTACATATTTGGGCACTGAGATTGACAGGCATCTACTGTATCTTTTACACAGTAGGCGAATAGTGTCTATAACAGGGGTCGGCAACCTTTTCAGCATGACGTGGCATTTTTAATTTTTCTGGTTAACCACTGTGCCAAAATGCATTGGTAACAGCCCTATAGTGTTTATCAATAAAATGTAAGACTTTAATATGAAAGATGATGTATACATTTAATAAGGTTAGGGAAATGCCCTTTTATAGTCAAAAAATATTTTTAGTATCCAGTAACTTAAGTCATATAAAACATAATTTCCCAACTACAAAATTGTGGCCAGTAAAAATGCTGTGGCAAGTAATTTTGGAAAACCACTAGCCACAGTGGCTGGTGAACAAAAAAGTTAATGTCAAGCCCTGATTACAACCTTTAAAAATAACATTACTTTCAGAAGTCTGATGTCATTATAACAAGTGGTCCAGCGGTTCAAGTATTCAGAATTTGGCTTGCATCAGTTTACTGCCTCTTTTCCTTTATGTTCTCTAAAATCTGAAAAAGAAAACATGATGTTATTTAAGAGCAACTCAATTCAGTTGTCATATTCAGTAACGTTAATATGCTAAACACAATATAATTCACATTTTTTTAATTGTTAAACACAAAATAATTAACTATATTTATAATGCTGTTGAATTATGTATATTTAATCTATTAACGCTTCCACCCAAGTTCATCTCCAGCCCTAATTAAACACACCTGAAGCAGCTAATCAAGATCATCAGGATCAATGAAAATTTCCAATCAGGTGTTTTGGAGCTAAACTCTACATGATGAATAATAAACAGCTCTGAACTATGACCATTGCATAAATCTAATTTTCTATGAAACTACATAACATTCAAGTAACAAGTTCCTCTTATAGAATAAAGAGCTTAGTTGGTTTTTTTGTTTTTTCAATGAAAAGTTCAGATTCATCTTATGTAGATCCTACACTATATATTGCAAAATAGCCGTGTCTGTCACATTCTCATAAACACAAGTGTTTCAGTGGGAACAGGCTAAACTCAACGAAGATCAGTAACATTCC
>NW_024875776.1:0-131 GCF_018340385.1 Cyprinus carpio
GGTGGCGTTCTCGCTGACGGCTCGGGCCCGCCATCGCTGCTTGCAGCTATATTTATTATTATTATTATTCTACGGCGCCCCCTGGAAAATAGTCAGAAATCTTGAACCATAGCTCACACATACTTGCATGT
>NW_024875776.1:222-391 GCF_018340385.1 Cyprinus carpio
AAGGCTCCGCCCAACAGGAACTGAGCTATTCAGGGCTGTTTAAAAAAAGCATGCTCTGGAATTTGATATACTCCTCTGAGGACTTCCACCCGTTCTCCACAAAACCCGGTGAACATGATCTCAAGACATTGGGGATGAAAAATTGCCAGGGGATTTTTGATATCTCGAA
>NW_024875776.1:532-627 GCF_018340385.1 Cyprinus carpio
TTGGTATTTAATCATTTATGAGTGATATATAATTGAAGACTGGAAGTGAAAAACTCCTTATATTCAGGAGTGCTGAATTATTAGTCATGTTTTCT
>NW_024875777.1:0-99 GCF_018340385.1 Cyprinus carpio
GCGCTGATAACAACTTTGGTTGCGAATGGCACGGTGGATGGTGTTCACCGACAATGTTTTCTGGAAGTATTCCTGAGCCCATGTTGTGATTTCCATTAC
>NW_024875777.1:1077-2970 GCF_018340385.1 Cyprinus carpio
TTAACGCCTAATTAATTGCGTTGTGTTCGTATTCTGGGCTCATATCTGCTTGTCTGTGAATATAATGCTTTATTAATAATTTGTTTACTGAGTTTGGCCTTTTTAAACACAGTTTTATCGCATAAGTCCACGACTTTCATGTTAAATGCTTTTGAATGTCCCAATGATTAATTTGTGAATTTGACTAGTCCAGATTAAACTTGCAGTAAACATCTCTTGATTCAATTATAGTGAGTCAAGTTAACAATAAACTACTGCATTATAGTAAAGGCTTTGTAAAGCTGCACAGCATTTTTAGCTTTTTAATCAACATACTCTGTCCTACACCAACTACACACACATTTCTTATCATGTATGTCTATGAAAGACGATCAAACCAATCAGAGGCTGCGGCGGGTGTGCCAGTAACTTTCCAGATGTGTAGTCTTCTCTGCTCGGTGGTCTGCTCCATTTTGCCCATCTTGGACTCCACTGCACCGCACTTGGTTTTCAGACAGTTAGGGTGGGCCGATCCACCGCGAGGAATCGTTTCTGTGAATCTGCTAATTTTTTATCGGATAGGCGTTTAGATCACCGCGGATCAGCGTTTTATTGGAATGAAACCGCTATTTTTGAAACGGGTCCAGAGTGGATAAATTTGAAGCGCTGTCTTTGCGTTTTCGTCTGGAAGGCTAATCCGGTATATTTTCTGTAGCGATGGCGTCATCGCCCGCGTCACCTCCCCTAGTCAGACACACTCACGTCCGCGTAACAGCAACAAAAAACATGAACAAACACTGAACAATTGTCTTTTATTGGCTTAACATTAACACAGATTAATAAGTGTATTTGTTCCATGTTCGTTTGTAACAATGCAAGGTTTATGAGCATGGTCCATGTCGCCTTCTCCGTTTTTTACAGAGGTCTCTCTGTGGGCGAAGTACAGCGCCGCTACGCTGGTCTGGCATGTATGCTACATCATTTTTATGTTTTCGTGTAGACGCTGGATATTTTCTTGAGACGAGGAAAAAAAAGGTCAGATTGGGGTAAGCTTCGCCTCCGTGTGGGACTGGACTCACCCTCTCGTCTCCCTGCTGCTCATAAAGTCGATAGCTTCTTTAACACTTGTGATTTGCTTGGTGTTTCATTTATTACCTCCCTTCATGTTTAGTAATGCGCGCGTGTATTCTCTCTCCTATCATTTCTCCAGGGAATCAGGCTGAGTGTTTATTAACTGAGAAAGTGCTCTAAGTTGAGAGAGCACGTCAGGCAATCTCAGATTGATTAGTCTTCTCCATTGTTTGGCGGTGGGAGAGATTTGCGCTGGCGTGTCTAAAAGTGAAGTGAATTCCCTCCTCCGCACAACTACATGAACTTCGTCAGAAAGTACATCTACCTACCAGTCTATGCTGACATAATCATACGGGTTCTGTGCGCAAGATTATTAGAGGCTCAGTGGCGTTTCATTACTGGTTTTGGTAAGCAGGACTAGTGGTAGCCTCAGAAGCGCCTCTTTGTTTTCCTTTTTTGGGACTTCTGCCCATTATGTCACTCTTTGCTAGAAGAACATTTGTTTATAAATTGCTGGCCCCGAAGTTCTAAGAAAGTAATTTGAGTCTTATTCTGACGGCACCAGTAAATTTCACCATTTGAGTTTTTGCAGAGCACATCAACTCGTTATGCTCTCTAGAGCGCCATCTGAACCGCCCCTCCCCGGTAAATTAATCTTTTCACTGAGGTGACGTGGCTTCATTGATTTCCACCAGCCATAGTGCAACCGATTCACGTGACATCATTGCATCATTGCATCAACTGTCACTTTGTATCGTGAAGGTAAGTCCGCCTTTTATTATATATAATTATATCGTTATAATGCTTTTAAATTACTGTTTGTTATACTTCTAAAATAATGTA
>NW_024875777.1:3821-4061 GCF_018340385.1 Cyprinus carpio
TGTATGCATGTAATTATTTATTTATTCAGAAAATGAGCAAAACATGGGTTCTGGTGGAATGGAGGGAGGAGCCTCCCACCTATGATATTGTCCCTAAAAAGGACATACTAAAAAAAAAGTTTGAACCTGGAGATGTTGTGGATGTGGCTTATGAAGAGGAAAGTTCCCCAGCCACAGTTATAGATATTGATGGTAAAAGTTCAGCAAACAAGACTTAATCATGATATAGAAGATATGTAT
>NW_024875777.1:4169-4378 GCF_018340385.1 Cyprinus carpio
CGTACACTCCAACTCAGTCCCCATCTCACTCCAAAACGTCCTCATCTGATCAAGAGCCTCCAGTCAAACATCAAGTAATACCTACATATTTTAAATGGCTACTCTTATTTTTCATTATGCTTATTTAAATCACAAATATTAATGAAACCGATATGACACTAATGACACTAATATTGTGTGTCCATCTTTAGGTCATCCACCGAAAGGAC
>NW_024875778.1:0-1275 GCF_018340385.1 Cyprinus carpio
GCAAAGGCCTTTAGATTAGACTGACCAAAAAAATTATAAAGTGTCATAAAATTTCTAGGAGTAGTTCGTTACAGCATAAAACATATCACTTCCTGTTGTGCCAGCAGGTGGTGCTATGGCTCACTGGTTGGAGCATGTAGATATGTTCCAGGTCGAGAGTCTTCTCAGAACTTATGTAAGTTTGAAGTGGATTGGACTTATTAGCGTATTAGGTTATAACAACTTCCTTTCTCCTTGAAACATCCTGATGTTGCGTAAAGACGCTGGAACCGTATCAACTAAACCTCAAGATCTTAGCAATTTAACATCGCAAGGCCTTTAGATTACACTGACAAAGTTTGGTGTTGATCTGAATAAATCCTCATGAGGGAAGGTTAGTTAAGAGCGCAACTGAAAATGTCAAAACGAACTTCGTGCAATTCAAAACCAACTGACTTTCTGTTCAGGTTAATTTATGATATATGGAGCTTTTTGTAGGCGGTGGCGTGTTACATGTGTGTACCGATTTTTTTGTACATGTGTGCGTGAAAGCATTGGCTCGAGGCACCTCCGTTGAAAAGTGTATAGGTGGGCGCTATCGAGGGCATTTACCACACCCAATGGAATATTGACCTTCAGATGTGTTCAGGCCAGGACTCTTATCAAACATGAGAAGTTTGGGCAAGATCGGACATTTTATGCCTGAGTTACAACAACATTTTATTCCCATGGCTGAGACATCAAACTTTGTCCGCGGCGCCATGGATGCGCCCGCTGCCCGAAGAAAGCTCAAGATCTTCTTCACAGTTTAACATCACACAGGCCTTAGGGGATTAGACTGACTGAAAAAAAACTATTTTGTTGTCATTCAATTTCTTGGAGTGGTTCGCTGCCAGCTGCAAAAATATGTCACTTCCTCAGTTACCAAAAGTGCTTATGACTATAAGTGAATATGGGCATGTCAATCTTTTCAGGTCAGGAGTCTTATCAAACATGAAGTTTGGGGCGATTGACATTGTATGTCTGAGTTATAGCAACTTCCTTTTTCATGGCGAATCATCGAAATTCATCAGGCCGCCATGGACACGCCCTTCAACGAAAACTCAAGATCTTCGCAATTTAACATCGCAAAGGCCTTTAGATTAGGCATACCAAATTTGGTGTTGATCTGACTAAATCTCTAGGAGGAGTTCGTTAAAGTACAACGCATGGAAATGGCAAAAAATACAAAAGATTTGCTCATAAAATTAAAAATAACCGACTTCCTGTTGGGTTTCAGATTTTGCTCCAAGAGTC
>NW_024875779.1:0-975 GCF_018340385.1 Cyprinus carpio
TTAATTTAAACTATTATTATCAAACAATTATTTAAACTGCGTGTTTTCTGCTTATGAATAGGGCTCGTTTTTGGCTTTGGACTAAAATAAAAACTAGAAGGGCTTATTGAAAAATGTTAATTCCTTCTCTCTTCATTCTTTCGCTTTTCGTCATTTAGCCATTTCCCCGGTAACCGCAGTAAACAAAGCAGCAGCACCTGATTTTGCAACTTGCAGCGCTCATATTTAATCAATTAAAACCATAGTCTTTGATGTAAGTGAGCTTATCCCCAATTTTCATGTATATTTGTTGATGTTTTTTTCACCGGAGCAATGCACCACCCGAGTCTTCCTCCCTGTCCCAAGCCTTTAACTCTTCCTTCCAACGGCAATTTCGTCACTTGCCATTGTAGGAGGCCGCTGCTGGTGAAAACAAATGTTTTGAAACTTGTATGTGTCAATTGTGTGAGAAGGATGCGTTTCATACAAGATCTGGCAACTGGGCAACCTTGGAATTTGTTGTTGTGATTATTCATGTAGCTTTCCAATGAGGTTTGGTCTATACTACTCATGGAGTTTTTACCGAGGGCGAAGAGGTAAACACATATAAAATACAACCAGTGTTTATTTTTTTATAGAAATATTAAGAAATACAGCAGGAGAAATACGGGAAAAATATTTAAGCGGGATGATAAGCGGGATAGAATGGTAAAAAATCACAGCGGAGGAGAATCCCGGGGAAAAGCGGGAGGGTTGACAGGTATGCAGTAGCCCTCTCCCGGTGACCTCAATGAGCTCCTGTAGCAAAAAAAAACCTTAGCGCTGCAAGCAGCTGGACTTCAGGGCTTAACGTCGGATCGCTGCCATAGTTGGTCACTTACTGGACACCACCATGCTTACCCATTTATAGATCTTAGCCATTTAAAGCCAAAGTGTTTGCCAGATTTTAATTATCAAAAGTGATTGCCAATTTAAATGCTTTAATGACATTACGAA
>NW_024875779.1:1095-1212 GCF_018340385.1 Cyprinus carpio
TTACCATAGTTGGACTTGTACTGCGCTGCGCTGATTTCTAAAGACTAGCGTCTTGAGCTCAAACAACGCTAAGAGAGAGCTTACAAATGGTCCAGACCAACCTTACGAAAGTGTGAC
>NW_024875780.1:0-165 GCF_018340385.1 Cyprinus carpio
ATGCTGAATTCAAAGCATTTTGAAAATGACACACTTCCTGCTGCCAGTTGGTGGCGCTATAACGTTCACTCCTAATAGTTACATATATGCGATCGGCATCAGACAACGAACAAACCAATGAAGTTTGTTAAAACTCAGGTAGTGTATGTGGATGTTATTAGACAT
>NW_024875780.1:826-3207 GCF_018340385.1 Cyprinus carpio
ATTGCTTCGTTCGGTTACGTATTGGTTTAATTTTCAACTTACCTAGTAATCATTCAACACTGCTTAAAATGTGAGTTGCTAAATTTGTTTTTGTTTTCTGATTATAATACACTTGGCTATATAATGATGCAAAAAGTACAACAGTTATTGTTTTCATAGCCTTTTACTTGTAGTGTTTATGGTGGAAGAAGGCTTTTATGACAACAAAAATGGTGATTTCTAAAAATTAAACACTAATTTAATTCATAGTTTTTATATATATATATATATATATATATATATATATATATATATATATATATATATATAGTTATATATATATATATATATATATAAGTTAAACACCTTTTTATTAAATATGGCTGTTTTTCCAAGGTTTTTTTAGTTTTGTTTAAATAGAATGTCAGTAGTTAATCACGATTAATCACGTCCAAAATAAAGTTTTGTTTACATAATATATGTATGTGTACAGGGTATATTTATTATGTATATATAAATACGCACATAAATTATATATTTAGAAAAATATTTACATGTATATATACATTTATATATTTATATTCTTATATTTTATATTATATATAAATATATTTAATATATAAACATAACATATTCTTCTTAAATATATACATGCATGTGCGTGTTATATATATAGGTTAAGCACCTTTTCGTTTTCCAAGGGTTTTTTTAGATTTACATTTTAAAAATTCGCCTACTTCAACATTTTAAGTAGCTTGAACAAACCTACACATTTATTATTATAGACCACTGTAACTGTCTATAATCTACGTTTATTATGAAAAATAAAAGTGTGCACCAGTTAAATTGGACGATAGAGAAATAGCTAACAATAGTATAATAGTATGTTTTAAGTTTATAGGTGTTTAGATGCAGAAACTGACAAATCAAATGTAAAATTACATGTAATCGATTTAATAAATATAGATTAATTTCTTGTTAGAGCAAAAAATATATATTGAATACATACACACATACAAAAGCAGCCAGCACGAATGATTTTCTTGTTTTTATACATTAAAATTAAAGATAGAAAGCAGCTGGTAAATGCAGTCACTTTAATGTTCAAATCAGTATCAAGGATCCACTTCAGATTTATTTCTCAACAGTTTATGTTCACGTGGCTGTTTTTGTTTATATTCTGCCAAGTTATTATGTATTTTGAAATAATCTTGTACTTGATTTGTTACGTTCTTCACGACGAAAAGCTAGAATCAGCTGGCCCTCGAGAGCTTGAGATCGATGTTCTGCCCTTGACAGTCTTAATAGCCTGTCAAATAGTCTTTAATTTTCTCACTTAAACAGCTTGTAATAATCTGAATGTAGCTCTTGTTGTGTTCTAATGGGTGGATTGTGTGCATTCCGCGTAATATTTACATTTAAAAAGCTCTTAAACGTAGAATAACGATTGATTGTTGTAGCTCGTGACACTGCCTGCAGCTTGAGCGGGCTGACGATTTCAGATATAAGCAGATAGGGCTGCCATAAAATATTTCCTTTTCACACCTTATAGCTGACAAACATCTAGATTTAGCTCTTGGTGTGTTCTAATTGGTGGATTGTATTGCAATGGCTGTAATATTTTATTTTTAAAAAGCTATAAAACAAGAATAGATTAGTTTATTTGTGAGTTTCTCAGGACTCTACTACTGCGCTTCGTGATCAGAAGCGGTGATTTATCTCTCGCTCTTTCTAACTTATCTCTGGCTAGACATCGATTATTAATGAGCCCTGACCCGATAATAATAAGATGTGCTTGGTTTAGCTTGTCTAATGAATTCAATTCTGGTTTTATTTATTTGTATTTTTAACCGATTTAAAAAGTGAAACTAAGGAGACTCCTCCCTCTCAGTCCCGGAATTGCTTCCAGGAGGCACAATTTCTCTCAGACAATGAAAGCCCCAGCACACATACATTCCCTGGCCATTGGTGATTAAAAATCCATATTCAACCGTACAGCCGACTTCCTTGCTTGGTCATAGCTAATGACTGTGGGAATTGAAAGTTGTCCGTATTGATAAGAACAATATATAAAATTTAGTTTGCGTCTAGTTCACAGACATATCTGCTTCAAACAACAGGGGCCACTGTCTGTTTGACATGTTGCCATGGTAACAATATTATAGATATTAATATCCCCTTAATAGTTTTGTATCGGGCCGTAGTTTTGGACATTATTCTGATGTTTGAAGCAAATTGAGTAAAAATAATGATGCTGAATTCAAAGTATTTTTAAAATGACACACTTCCTGTTGTCAGTTATGGCGCTTATAACTTTATTCCTAATAGTCACATCTATGTGATCGGGTATCATACAATGAACAAAACTCCTGAAGTTTCAATCAAAATCAGAAAATGTATGT
>NW_024875780.1:4074-4144 GCF_018340385.1 Cyprinus carpio
GTAAAATGAACAAACCCCTGAAGTTTGATCAAGATCAGAAAATGTATGTGGATGTTATTAGACACTTCCT
>NW_024875780.1:4422-4490 GCF_018340385.1 Cyprinus carpio
GAATTTGTGCAAGTATGTGTGAGCTATGGTTCAAGATTTCTGACTGTGTTCCAGGGGGCGCTGTAGAG
>NW_024875780.1:4577-4653 GCF_018340385.1 Cyprinus carpio
CTATGTTAAGGCTTCCAAAAACCCCCGAAAGGTTAAAAGAAAAATAAAAAAAATAAGAATAATCCTTAGGAAAACA
>NW_024875781.1:0-761 GCF_018340385.1 Cyprinus carpio
TGTTAATGCAATCGTTCAAAGCCAATAAAGCGGCAAAAATTCTCACGAGCTCTATTAGCAGCTGATGCGCAACTTACGCACTCCTCTCACACAGAAACAGAGACAGCGCGCGCATATAGCTGTTTTTGTGTTTCAACGGCCTAAAATCAGCAGTTAATACATTTAAAAAAATATGCTTTTAATATTTTTATTTTTGTTTTTATGTTTGAGCTTGTATATCTCTATTATCATACCAGTCTGAGTAATTCTGATTCTTGAACAGTAAACTTTGAAGTGTCAGCTTTGTGAACATATGTTGATTATGTATCTAGTCAGAAAGACTCATGAGCAGAAACCTTTTTATTTTGGGTATGTCATTTCTGTTTTTATGCCGAAAATGGGAGTATACTGCTAAGGGGTTAAACTGCAGTGCTTAAAAGCGCATGCAAAGCTATACAGTCTATGATGCAAACATTAAGTTTTCGTGACCACTGGCACAGCAACGTGACGTGAGCGCGCACATGCTGTTATTCACGCGTCTGCCTGCATCCCCGTGTAATGCATGTGACTGCCGTCATTCAAATAATGAAAACGTATTGCCGTAAACAGTGTATTTTGCGGCACCACAAAATAAACGATAGAGCTCAATATGAATCGATAGACTTTTAATTTCGTCCATCCGATTTATATCGCCATATCGCCCAGGCCTAGCATTAAATAATGTCTCTCTCTCTCTCTCTCTCTCTCTCTCTCTCACACACACACACACACACACACACACA
>NW_024875782.1:0-13226 GCF_018340385.1 Cyprinus carpio
CAGTAACCTTTTGAAAGACAACAAGGAATCAGATCACCTTGAAAAGGGAATAGACAACCTTAAACAACGTTTAAATCATCTATGAGAACAATAAATAACTTGCCTGGGGGTTATCTTTTTGCCTGCTAAAGACGAGCGTGCGTGTGTCATCTTTTTGGGCTGGCGTGTTTTCTATCGGGTCTTCCGGGCGTGAGCAGGACTCGCGCTTGAACTTTTAAAAGGTTCAAACGAACGACTCAGACCGGATGGATTTCCTAGTTTCGCTCTCCCGCTATGTAGGGGGTGGCGAATCATGAGAATTAAAACTTAGTTAAAGAAAAAAAAGAAAAGGAAAAAACGGAGATTATATCTCCCTAATGAGCCATCGCGACAGACGTTCTCTCAAAACGCAATGCAACGAGAAACTCTTCTGTGTTGCAGTCTCCTTTATGGAGCGGACTGGGTTCACGCCCTCTTTCGTGTGAACAAACCAATGAACGTCACGATCCCCCCCCCCCCCCCCCCCCTGAAGTGGGAAAACGTTCCTTTTATCTCTGGTGAGACACCCACTCGAGTTGAGTGTAAGTTGTGTTGTCCATAATCCTCATTGTTTATATTCCGAGCAAGATGATAATTCCAGAGTAAATGCTTTTTTACTGTAAATTTCCTATGTAATGATTGGTTCGGAAAAGTCACTATAGGAGGGGAGACGGTGAAAAGCAATCAAGGCAAGATGGTAAACGAGATCCAAGAATGACAGTTAAAGGTATAGAGAAACATAAGTTACATTCATCTGCAGAATTAACCCACATTTAAAGTTTGATTTACACACGATAAAACCAGACAGATACTCTAACTTTGATATGGGAAGGACATGCTAAGCACAAAAAAGGAAATACAAGTCAGTACATTGTAGCATACATTTACTCTCCTTTTTCCCTTACAAGAATTTTCCTAGCGAGCTGGGGGGCTTTTTCTGTTTCTCCCCGGTGGGTCATAAATTTTTTATGACCTGGATCAGGAAAGTTAAAACCCAGCCATGCTGGCCCCAGGCCGGTCCCATTCCGCTTTTGCAGATAGTTTGATTTACGCTGCATTAGTTTCAGGGGTCTACCAGCTGTGGGTTTTAGCCAAGGAAATGTGCATTGGTTTTAGATTCCAAACGGAGCCATGATTCAATTAATTCAGAAGAACCCATGAATGAATGGAAACGGCTCATTACGCTACAACAGGTTAGGGGATGCGGAGTGGAAGCTGGTGGAGCAGCAGCACAGGGAGGACATCAAACCTCAAACAAATAACATTCTTCATTAGCCAGAGAGAAAACAGTGGGCAAAAAATTTGTACATTACAGTTTTTTTCCAGTACATTTTTTAAAATGTCCCCATTGCAATGAAAATGAAACCAACCCCTAATTTTCTGTATTTAAGTTTGTGTGGACGCAAGTTAGTATAAAAATTAAATGCATTAAAATTGTATACATTTATTCATTTTTTGTAATGTTATTTGTAAATATAGCCTGAGTACTTTCTGTACAGTTTTGTATGTTTGTTTTGGCATAATTCACATTGGGTAAATAGTAAAAAAGTGCTTATGTACAAATTGTTATTTTTTTTTTAAATGTAGCTTATATGTTGTTTTCACAAAACATCCTTTTTATAGTATTTATATTTTTTTCCTGTAAATACCTTTTTTACATCATTACAATAAATTGTTTCTATACAATAATAGGGAAAGTACTTTTTTTTTACAACATTTTACAACATAGCTTTAGGTTGAACCTCAGACAAACAGCGCATCAGTGTGAGCCCGGCCTGCCTCCATGTTGTTCTGGGTCTTTCAGGAGGTGACTCCTCTTTTGGTGAAATGGCCCATCCACTCCGACTCTTAGGACGGAAGTGCTGGGTGGACGAATGGAACCGAGGGGACATGTCAACACACTGGAGGACCATCTGTATGTAGTTTACACGCTGGCAGGAACAGAAGAGACAAACACCAGGGGTCTCGATCGTGGCACCACCAGTCAGGTTGGCCGTTCACTTCCAGTAGATCCAATCAGCAACAGTTCAGGGTCGCCCTTGCTCAGAACAAACCATTAAACACCTTGTCCAGCGCTGCCACATGCAGCCTATCCTGCAGTGACAAGGGGTCCCTGGTCGATTTTAGGAACGAAGGAAAAGATTAAAATTGTTTTATAGCTATGACACACGGAAATTTAGTGTACAGTAGATATATTGACCATGCTTTAGTAAACTTACTTTTAGTTAAACTACCAAATACCAATATTGGTGAAAAACTACTAGTCCCAGTATTTTACAAACTTGTAGCTGAAAGGATAGTTCACCCAAAAATAATAAATTACAAACCTGGAAGCACCTGAAGGGTGGAGTAAATGTATGTCACACATTTTCAATTTTAGCTGAAAACTACCTTTAAGTATTATCTTGCATTACTCTCATATACTTTTATGATCTATTCTAATTATACTTAAGATACTAATAATTACTTTTAGGTAATGCGAGAGTAAAAGTTAAAGGTATTGTGCAGTTATTTTCTTGAAAAAAAAAGAAATTTGTCAGGATGGTTTTTACATTAATAATACTGCTGCACTTCTAGGTATGTTGCCAGTGTTACTTCTAAATATGTTTTCAAGATTTATTAACATTTAAAAAGTTGCTGGACATTAAGCTGTACTATGCTCTATTTTTTTAAAATACCGTTGTTATTTTTATATGTTACTGCTGGTGGCCTAAAAAAATACGGTGTTGCCAACCTGTCCCTAACATATGGTCAAGGACAATAAACTAAACATAAAAATTGCAACCTTTGTCTAAGATATCAGTCAGCATTTTGAACTGCTAATCACCACAACTATACAATGCAATTCTGTATTTTGGTAGATTTTTCCGTAACCGGGTATCATTACATTATTTCAAGTAAGCTCCAAGCCAGTAACCCTGCCATTTAATGTTAGTAATTTCGACAAACGATCGCACGGCAAACCAGGTTGTAACTTACCTGGGCCTCGGTCTTGGACTAAGCCTGAGGTTCATCACTGTCCCCCTCCTCCCTTATGGATTAAATCATAAAAAACAAAAACGATCAATTTCCTGGCTCCACCTATCCCTGGGCAGGGACGTGTCCTCTCGTCAGCGCTCTTCTGGCCACCGTGCTTTATGTTGACAGAGCACTAATCACGAAAAACACCTTGTGTGACGGAATTTTAGGAAATCCTGTGAAGGCAGAGCATCTCAACACACTGGCGGACGGTCTGGTCTTCAAAGGGTCCGTTGGCCCTTCGAAGTGTGTGCAACACTCAAATCTTTGGAACACAGCTAAACGTTGTGTTATGGGGCCATCGCTTGAAACTCCGCCAAGCACCATTCACAACAGCTCATCTACTCATTTTGGCTCACCACTTGGCTTGCCCTTCATGGGGGACCCGGAACTTTTGGTCCCCACAACGCAAGAAGGTTCCCCATGAACGTGACTGTTGAAAAAACAGGGAATCATGTCCCCACAAGTGCTGGAGCATACCAGACCACACACACACAGACCACCACACACACACAACACACACACACACACATAAACCATAATTCTCACATCCCTAAAGAACGAAAAAAAAAAAGACCCTCAGCAGTCTGGCACAGAGGAAAAGAAAAATGTAAAAAAAAAAACAAGATTGAATCCCAGTGCCACCCCCTTAAGGTTTAGTGCTGTGTTCATAATCCTGTAGAGACTTTTGGCTGTTGACTTTAATAACATTTATTAATGTTAATTCATGTTTTAATTATCATATGATAAGCTCATTGATGACTTCCCTCCAGAAAAAAGCAGGAGTGTGGCCTTTGTAAGTGTGCCTTTCTTGGAGTGTGCCTTGAAATTTGGAATGCTCAAGCATATCAGTGTTGATTTTCGGCGAGAGTGTCTATTTACACTAAGTACAATAGCCCGCCCCTTGTTGGCAGAAGACGGTTGTTACACTACTCCAGCCCACATAAATGTGATTGGGCTAATCAACACAACACAGCTTGCTGCTATAGAGTGGGGTTATTATGACGTCACTTTGTAGCGGAATTGGCTGTTAGCATGACACTGGTTCCCTTGACAAAAAACCACAGGATTTTTCCCATAGGCTTTTTTGGATTGTCACAAAAAAATAACAACGATAGTTCATGAAACTTACACGGTTTTGTCCATCAAGATAATCTTTCACAAGATAATATTACTGATAAATTTTTGAAGCCTAAATAAAAGCGACAGAACTTAAAAGCTAAACTTAGGCTATAAACAAACTACAGCACCAAAGTCGCTCCCCTTCAGCCGTCCACCACCACCACGCTTCCCACAATTTTTTTTCAAACTTATTTTTAACGTGTGCAGTGAAAGGATTTACTCTGTAAATGGGAGTTTTTAATCTGCACGCTACGTGAACCTTTTATATAAAACTGGAGGTAAATACAAAAACTAGAGCCAAAACTGAAAACTGAAATCCCAATATTAACAAAAACCTGAGGTCCCCTCTAATGGCCTCTGCGAACGTCCCCCGAGACATCAGGCGTGTAGGGTGCCCCCTTGACATCGATATGTCCGTCCGTGAACATTATAAAGCGGATGTACTTGCGGACGCTAAACGGGGACATTCGGAACGTCAAGGGGACGGCCCCCTGTTTGCTGGGATGCCAGTGGATGGATTATTGACTCGGCCATTGGGGGCCAGTGCCCAGGGCCCTTTGACTACCAAGGACCACTATCAGGAGGGGCCCTGGGCGTTTAATGTTGCAACGAATTCCATTTTGGTACCCAATGGAAACAACATAATGTATAATATATTATGCTTTGATTTATGGTTGTCCACGTAGCGATACAATGGCCTCTTTGTATAGAAGTCTCTCTGGTTCTATGAGGGCTCTCGTGCATTTCCTGTTAAAATTGGTACCTGACATATTTGAAAGCATCCCAATCTTTTATAGACACCAGGGCGCTTGTAGCTAGCGGTATTCCGGGGGCCCAATGCAGGTTGTTGCTGGTGGCCCCCTTGAAAACGCCATTCCGGAAGGAGGGACCCTTCAAGCCCAGGGTCCCCTAGAAATGTCACCCACCTTTTGCCCCACATAGACAACGACCACTGTGTAGAAACCATTATCTATCTTTGAGGCTTTCTTTCTTTGTGTAAAGGGTTTTTGGAAAAAGTTCTAGGGTACAAATGTGGGCTTAAAGGCACCCCTGGGTTAAAAGACAAACCCTTTTGATATATTATTCTCTATCTAAACCACTAGGATGGCACACAAAATTGGCGCTGACTGTTAGCACTTCCCAACAAAAACAATATGATTTCAAACGATTGCAAGTGTAATCTTATTGTCTGATCCTTGAACATGATCAACGCCCTTTGTGATCTGTGCTTTCTTTGATTACTATATATATATATACATAGCTATACAATAAATCTTTATATACAACAGCCATACAAACACTGGATATCTTCAATACTTTACAGAATGTGTTTAACTTATGAAAAATTATTTTTTGTTTCTTGTTATTTAAAATATTTTTTTTTCTATAAACATTTTAATTGACAGCATATTACCTGACCAAAAATTATATTTATTTTTCCAAAATAAGCAGAAAAATAGTATATAACTTGGCAGAACAACGAGAACGGAGGGCAGGAGTAAGAAGAAACTAAGTGATAGTTTTTAAAACAAGTATGAACTTATTAACAGTAGTATTAACATTAGTTCAAAAAACAAAAACAATAAGCTAAGTATGTCACGCGCCGCCTGTCAGAAGGGCACACGGAGTCGAGGATCATCAAGAGAGAGAAAGGGAGAAGAGATTATTCATCCAAAACACAGGAAGTAAAACCCAACATGGAAACAGGGGAAAGACATCAAATAATGGACTTGTAAGACATGACAAACACAGACTGAAAGAAAAATGCTTATAAAGACATGGATACAATTGGTGAACACCCACAGGTTCATTGGCCATACTCAATTAAATACAGGGAAATGGAAAACAAACAATTGTGGACGGGAACAAACTGGACACTGGGAACTAATCCAAAACATTTACACCCGAAGACAGAAAAATGGGATCAACCGGGGCCAAACAAAAACACACAAAGAATCTCCAGGTGGTTTGACATTATATTTGTATCACATATACAGTGTGGCTTTTTACCCAGTGTGTTGATGGGGTAACAAGCCCCTCTGCCACCTTCATACATTTTAAGGATTTTTAAACACAACCAAACTTCAGGTGTTTTATGTTCCACAACAAAATATTTTGACTCTATTAATGTTCCAATAAACAATATACTATATATATTTTTTTTTCTGAAAATTATAACATTTTAGGGCGCAGTGATAGCAATTTTTTTCGCTCTTAAGGTGGGCCTTTAGCCCCATTATACCTTAACTATTTTTCAGAAATCAGAAGAGAGATTATTGCCATTGCCCACACCAAGTAAATTGTGTTTTGATGACAGAACCCCAAAGCTTATAGTGCAGACTTTGCAAGACAACAAAAGTACACAGATTAGTACAATTAAAAAGATATGTGAATAAGGGCCTTAGAGGAGAGCCAACTAAGGTGGGTTGTAAGTAAAAGATTTAAAAGTTTTGGCAAAAACTCCACTTGGGAGCCACAGAAACACGTTTTTCCATTCCAATGCACTATTTTTTTTTTTACATAGTTTTTTTTCATAGTTTTTTCGCAAACGAGTACTAGACAGCGGGAATTTACCCTTTGCCCTCGCGTCTTGCAGTCTTTTGCCGTGTCCTCGGCGCAGGGAACAGCGTTCTAAAAAAACGTCTAAAACACGTCCCTCTAGACACTTTAAAAACGATGTTAACCCCAATTCCACCCCCTGGCATATTCATGTTTTCAAAGAAATCAATGCACCAAAATCTTCCAAAAAAAAGCTTTGTAAGCCTAAGAAAGTAAGTAACAGTAAAAAACCGACAGAACGAATTAATCTTAAATATTTACAGTCTGTGTTCCCAAAAAAACAAATTGACTTAACTTAAGTAGGCAATTGAAAACATCATGCGTAAGATCTTTATGAGGGTGGTGGCTCTTTTGGAGTAATCGTAAAAGCCCTAAGGTGCAGGCGTAAGAAGAATGATTTAAGCAGTCACCTGCAGGACAAATCTCGGACAGATTACACCTATAACTTTATTCAAGTGCAATATGATTGATACATATAAGGATTTTTGATTGTACTTTTATTTATACCATTTTTGTTACTTGTTTTTGTGTGTTGTTATTAATGTATAAATGAACAAACAATTAAAAAGGGCAGAAAAAACAGAAAAATAGAATAACACTCTAAATTAAAAACAAGGACAAACCCTAATACAACCCCGATTCCCAAAAAAAAATTTGGGGGGAACCAACGTACAAATTGTGAGGTATAAAAGGGAATGAATAATTTACACAATCTCGTACAACTATATTTATTCACAATAGAATATAGATAACATATTAAATGTTAGTGAAAGTGAGACATTTTGAAATGTCATGCCCAAATAAATTGGCTCATTTTTTGGATTTTCATGGGGGGACAGAATACACACCGATTCCAAAAAAGTTGGGACAGGTAGCAATAAGAGGGCCAGAAAAGTTTAAATGTACATATAGGGAACAGCTTGGAGGACCAATTTGCAACTTAATTAGGTCCAATTGGACAACATGATTGGGTATAAAAAAGAGGCCTCTCAGAGTGGCAGTGTCTCCTCAGTAGTCAAGATTGGGCAGAGAATCACCCAATTCTTATCCCCAATGCTGTGGAATAAACGAAAAATAGTGGAGCAATATCAGAAAGGAGTTTCTGAAGAAAATTGCCAAGCATCCACCAGTTATCATATCTATATGCATCCTATCATCCAAAGATTCAGAGATTTCTGGAACAATCTCTGTGCGTAAGGGTCAAGGGGCCGGAAAACCATACCTGGATGCCCGTGATCTTCGGGCCCTTAGACGGCACTGCAATCACATACAGGAATGCTTACTGTAATGGAATCACACACATGGGCTCAGGAATACTTCCAGAAAAACATTGTCGATGAACACAATCCACCGTGCCATTCAGCCGGGGGCCAGTTAAAAATCTATAGGTCAAAAAAAAGAAGCCATATCTAAACATGATCCAGAAGCGCAGGCGTTTTCTCTGGGCCAAGGCTCATTTAAATGGACTTGTGGCAAAGTGGAAAAACTGTTTCTGTGGTCAGATGAATCAAAATTTGAAGTTCTTTTTGGAAAAAACTGGGACACCATGTCATTCCGGACTAAAGAGGACAAGGACAACCCAAGTTGTTATCAGCGCTCAGTTCAGAAGCCTGCATCTCTGATGGTATGGGGTTTGCATGAGTGCGTGTGGCCATGGGCAGCTTACACATCTGGAAAGGCACCATCAATGCTGAAAGGTATATCCCAGTTCTAGAACAACATATGCTCCCATCCAGACGTCGTCTCTTTCAGGGAAGACCTTGCATTTTCCAACATGACAATGCCAGAACACATACTGCATCATTTACAACATCATGGTCTGCGTAGAAGAAGGATCCGGGTACTGAATGGGCCAGCCCTGCAGTCCAGATCTTTCACCCATAGAAAAACATTTTGTTTCATCATAAAGAGGAAGATGCGACACAAGAAGACCTAAGACAGTTGAGCAACTTAGAAGCTTGTATTAGAAAAGAATGGGACACTATTCCTATTCCTAAACTTGAGCAACTTGTCTCCTCAGTCCCCAGACGTTTTGCAGACTGTTATAAAGCGAACGACCGGGGATTGACACACAGTGGGTAAACATGGGCCTTGTCCCAACGTTTTTGAGATGTGTTTGATGCCATGAAATTTAAAATCAAACTTATTTTTTTTTCCCTTAAAATGATACATTTTTCCCTCAGTTAAAACATTTGTATGTCATCTTTGTTGTATTCTGAATATAAATATTGAAATTTGAAACTTCCACATCATTGCATTCTGTTTTTATTCACAATTGTACATTGTCCCAACTTTTTGTTTTTGGAATCGGGTTTTGTGTATATATTTATGTAAAGTATAGATATTATATGTTATAATAAAAATTATATATCTGAGTTGTCTGGAACACAGCATTTACGTAAACATTTTACAAACCGAGCTTTGTACTACAGTTATTAACCATTCCTAACGTGAAACATTTCAAGCACTTGACCAAACGCATTAGCGACTCCTAAGTCGCACTTAAAGCACGGGCTACGTGCCATTGGTGTTTAATTGGCCATTTTTGGTAAATGCACGTGAAACAATAACAAACGATCGCAAAATGACTCGTAGGAAACACTCTTAAGATCTATCGTTATCAGGAAACCGGGCCCGGGCCCGATAACGGACTGAATTCAAAGCGATTAAGAGCATTTTTCTACGAGTCATTTTACGATCGTTCCTTATTGTTTCACGGTGCATTTTCCCAAAATCTTCCCACTTAAAACAGAGTCCGATATCTGTTTGTCAAGTGTGCTGAAATGTCAGCCTAATAGAATTGTAGTAGCCTGTCTAACACGCTCATTTTGAAATGTAAAACTCATGCTACATTCTAGACAAACTTGGACAATAATAACTATAACACAATATTATTATAATACAATATTCTTATCTTTATACTTTACATCAGATATACTTTATATAATATATACATATATTATAGTAACTTACAGTATTTGTAATAGATAGACGGTTATTTCCGGGTACGATACATTCCTGGTTTTTTCGTGCCAATGTCAACAAGTCATTGAACAGATCATCCCCCTTCCCCAAATCTTTAAACATATTTCCTATATTATTTCTTTTAGTCTTTTTTTTTTTCAGAGTCATTTAATTTAGTATTGTCTTGGGGGGGGGCTGCGCCTTTTTCGGCCCTTTTTATAAGTTAGCCTATATTCATTTAAAAACAACAACACCACAAAAAAAAACCCGAGTATATAAGTTGTACAATAAAGTACCAATCAAATCCTTATATTATAATCACTTGCACTTGAATAGAAATTAAAGGTGTAATCTACCGATTGTCCTGCAGGTGGACCACATAAATATGTCTTTTTCGATGTGCACAAGTGGCTACTTATGTTACGATGATTTTGGGAAAACAGGGACCATAATATAAGAATCAGTCCCGTACCATCAGTTTTACAAACTTCTTAGGCCTTATGAAGCTTTTGGGAAAGGCATCCCTGGTGTGAAATGGTCCCGTTTTTTCATTACAGGGCATTTTTCGATTAATTTTAGTGAATGTAAATAATATAGGCCTCTTTTTTCTAGTGCGTTTTTTTTTTTGTTTGATATTCAAAACTATAGGTCTTTCTAGTCAAAAAAAAAAAGACTGCTAATTTTCTTTATTAACCTGTTAGAACACAATTGGTAATTAAAATACTACTTGGATTCTATTTCGAAACAAAAAAAAAAAAGTTCCATTTATAATGGTATTCTGTTTATGTAAATAATAAAAATTAATACTCATTTTTATTTGAAAAGAGCTTTTTTGAGTAACTCAAAGACACACCTTTACATAGAAAAAAAAATCAAAAAACAACAGGGTACAACATCAAATGAAAAAGAAAAATAAAAAAAAATAAATTGCACTAAAAAAAAAAAAAACAAAAAAAAAAAAAAAACAACAACCATGGACTAACAGCTACATTAAAGTGCAATTTAAAAGGTGAGTTTGTGTTGTCAGTTGATTGGGAATGTTGGAAAGGTCAGTGGCAGGTCCAAGGATTTTGTTTTAGTGGGTTTTTGGATTGCGTTCCAGAGGGAGGGGCAAACAACAGAGAAGGTCTCTGGCACCCCAGGTCCGGTGCCGTAAGTCCTGGGAGGCCAGAGTCAAGTCCGTTTGGCATCAGATTAGATGGTGGCTAAGACATGGTTTTTGTTGTGGTTGGAGCAGGTCCACTGAGATAGGAAAGGGCACGGGTTTTATGGAGGGATTTCTGAAAGTGAGAAGAAGGATTTTGAATTGAACATGGTTTGTGGACCGGGGAGCCAGTGGGAGTGTCCTGAGGACAGGGGTGAGTGGTGTCACAGGTGAGGGTGTGGATGAGAGACGAGCAGCCAGAGTGTCCGGATGTATTTGGAGTTTATTTAAGGTTTTGGATCGATATAACGTACAGGATTGCTTAATTGCAGTAGTCGATTCTGGAGGTGCTGAAGGCGTGGATGAGAGTTTTCTGCAGCAGAGAAAGGGGAGAGTGATGGATGGAGTCCGGGCCAATGTGTTGGAGGTGGAAGAGAGGGCAGTTCTGGTTGATTTGTTTTAATGTGGTGTTCAAAAAGGAGAGGTTATTGTCAAAGATGGACTCCGAGAGTTGCGAACTGTTGAAGGGCTGGCGACAGGGTGGAAGGGTGTACGACCGTGAGGGAGAAAATGTGAATGGTTTTTAGTGATGGGTTTAGGACCGGGACGATGATTCATGTTTGGTTTTTGTTGAAGGAAAATGGTGTGCATCAGGAGTTATATGTCAGTGAGGCAGTTGGTTGGTAGTGGAGTGGGTGGCAGAGGGGAGGGATTTAGTGAGGATGTAAGAGCTGAAAACTAATCGGGCATAGCAAGTGACAAGTTCGATGGGGACAAGATGGCGAATGATATTGGTGCAAGGGGGAGCAGGTTATCGTATGGAGAGGAGAGGGACCAAGCACGAAAAACCTTGGGGACACCTTGGGGAAGCGGAAAGCAGTGGAGGAGGGGTGCGCAGGTGTTGAATATGGAGAATTGGTGTGTTCTGTCCCAGTGAGATTCTGATTTGGAGCCAGGAATGGGGCAGCCTGGCTGGTGTATACTGAGAGAAGGATTCAAGGGCGGGAGAGGAACGAATGGTGGTGGCTGATAGTGTCACAAACAGGCTGCGGTTAGATCAAGACGTATGGGAGGAATGGTGAGGTGACCAGCGTCTGCCAGAGAGGAAGGATGTCGTAGTGAATCTGATGGAGGGCTGTTTCAGTGCTGTGTTGTGATCGAAAAACCAGATTTGGAAATGGTCAAAAGGTCCTTTGAGCAGAGGTGAGTTTTCAGTTGTTTGGCGACCATGCGTATCCAGTATCCTTAGGACAGAACGGGGAGATGGAGATGGGCCCGAAGTTTTGAACATGATATCGGGGTTAATCCCGGTTTTTTAAGGATTGGGGTGCAGCACAGTTTTGAAGTGAAGGGGGGATGAACCAGAGCTGAGATGGAGTTTAATGAATTTCTGTGATGATTGTTGTATATGCAGGTCGACAGTCCTTGATGAGGTGGGGCTGAATGGGGGTCCAGGACACTGTAGAGTTTTCATTCCTGTTCCAATTTTTTTGACAGTCCCACTGCCGATACACAGTGGAGAAACTGATACAGGGACCTGAGATGTAAATGGGTGAGAAATCAATGAGGGAGTGGAGTGTCAGAGTAGTGATGACAGAGAAAGAGGACATGTTTTTTTGGAAATGGTGTCCAATTTTTGGAAAACAGAAGCAAAGAGTTCCATTTTCAGTTGTGTAAATGAGTTTGTGTATTGTCCAGCTGGGTTTGAGAAGTTTAATTTACGTGGATAAGAGCAGCCTTGTTGGTTGGGTGGACCAGAGTGTATGGGTGCGAAGTAGTAAGTGGACCGGGGTAGTGTTACAGCTTCCTTAACTGCTGAAGGCTGGGATCTGTGTAGCTTGTAGAGAAACAGTTTGTAACCAGTTTTTCCTAAAGGAGTCTTTCAAGCTGACGACTTCACGGGGATTTCATTTTTGCAGCTCAGGAGTGTCATGGAGCAAGAGTTGAGTGAATGGAGCATGTTGTTTAGTTTTGAGTGGGATCCAAGATGATCGAGACAGGAGAGGAGTGTTTTTTCATTGTAGCGTTGATTAGGTCGGATGGGGTTTGTCAGTCAGCGGTGGGGGGAGAAAGGATAATTTGCTTGACAAGAGAGGCTGAAAGGCCAGTAGTGTGAGATGGATTTAAAGATTTCTGAAGAGATTTGTGTGGTTTTGTTATCTTGGCGAAATAGGGAGATCATGTTCATAGTGATTGCCCAGAATTGTCATAGATTTGAGGTTAAGAAAGGAGAGGTGAGGTTATGTGGAACAATAGAAACAGACCAGATCCAGGGATGTGGACCGCCGCTGTGGGGTAGGAATTGGAACATGTGGGTTAGGTTGAAAGCCAGTGTAGCAGTTCCAGGAATTTCAGTGGCAGATTTCAGTTTTAGGTCGCTGGGAAAATGTGTGAAATCTCC
>NW_024875782.1:13594-13726 GCF_018340385.1 Cyprinus carpio
TTAATTACGTTCCCATTATTTAGGCCTAATTAAAACAAGAAACGAATAAATTAAACCTGCACGATTTATCTAAATCATTGAAATTCTAAAGAATGGACGGATTAATAAAACTTCCTCACAATTAAACTCAAG
>NW_024875783.1:0-1639 GCF_018340385.1 Cyprinus carpio
TTCGGTATGTTGTTAAAGGTTATGATTATATTTTTTGGTAGTATTATAATCACATTGTGAGTGAATATCAGCACCTTTTGTTGTTTTCTCGTGATATCTGATTGGACACGGAAGCGGTGACGTCACACTTAATGTCTGAAACACTTTCGATTTCACATCACAAAAACAACAGCATGAACACAGGAAGCGATGAAATACTGCTCTCAGAAACAGATGCGTGTTCACATAACCCTCTCCGTTAAAAACATACTCGTGGTCTTTGTCCACTAAAAGATAAATATAGCCAAGTATTTGAAACGCTATCATTATTTGCCTGCCGATGGCGCTTTAGGCCTGTCGCTTGTCAGAAATTAATTCTTTTCATATCTCTCAGACGGATCGGATTAAGATAAACATATACAAAACAATGTCTCCTGAGTAGTTAAAATTAGTAGAGTCTGTGCTAAAGTTCAAGGAGTTCTAACCTGTACACAAATGTTTTCTGGGGACATAGCATTGTTCAAATCCAAATCGGCAGGCTACGCTTTCTCTCTTTCTTCTTCTTCTTTGGTGTTTATTGGCGGTTGGTATTATTATTGGAGCATTACCGCCACCGACTGGAATAAAGTATGGATCAGGATATGTGCTTATATATAGTATAGAAATAAACATAAAACCCAAACAAAACAAATAAACAAACTAGAAATTAAAACAAAACAAACAAAATACATTTAAAATATTATATTATTTTATATAATTTACTTTCAGAAATTCAATAATATAATCATACTTAACTAGCTAGCTGTTTTCCTAATAAACCTGATAAAGAGAAGTCATAGTGATTAACTTTCTTCATTGACTGAATGAGACGGTGTCTCTCATTGTTGTATTTCATACAGTGAAGTAATACACGCTCAGCTGTTTCTTGTTGTCTACAGTGTATTCACTCCTCAGTAGAGTGCTTGACAATTCAGTGTACTATTAAATCCAGTATGAACAATTCAAATGTGTTATGATATGATATGATATGATATATTTCCTTCCCTTCGATTCATACTCTCCTTTCTCTCAGCATCAACTATTCTCTGTATATTATATCAATGTCTATCTGTTTCATTCTCATCCCGATATATCTGCCGAACTGCTTGTGTCTATGTTCATTTATGCTGCTCCCCGGGTGCCGCAGCATAAATGATACCCACTGCTCCGGGTGTGTGTTCACGGTGTGTGTGTGTGTGATCACTGCTGTGTGTGTGCACTTTGGATGGGTTAAATACAGAGCACGAATTCTGAGTATGGGTCACCATACTTGGCTGTATGTCACATTACTTTCAGGGAAATTTGCATTCTTGTTTGTATTTTAAACATGAAAACAATAACTGGCACAGGGTTTAAATCGATCTCAATGTACAGTCCATGTCAATATTTGCTCTTCATGCTATTAAGTGAAGATCTACTTTAAGATACATTGAACAGTACTGTTTTTACATTAGAAGCGGCATTTTACGCATAGCCCAGTTTGAGAACCACTGTCTTAGCGCATATCGTTCCAAACTGTTTTCTTATGTTGAACATAAAATAAGATATTTTGAAGACTGCTGGGGGGTATTCCAGAAAGCAGGTTATGTGACATACCCGGGTATGTTTAAGAGTAAGTAAG
>NW_024875783.1:2043-3582 GCF_018340385.1 Cyprinus carpio
AATGGAAAAAAAAATATTGCACAGCCATCAGTTAGGTGGCGATATGCACTAAGCATGTAAACAACTAATGAACAAAAGAAGAAGAAAGGAACAGCTTGGCACGCTTTTTCTTAGCGTCCGTTTCTATAGTGACTCGTCGATTCGTCGCTCTGTTGAGAATGTCTTGAGTCTTAACCAGGAACATACTCTGAGTTGAATGAACTTACTCCCGGACGCGTTTTTGGAACCACATACCTCGAGTAAGCAAGGTTTGGGGTTAATCAACCGAGAGTTCAGGGTTTAGTTCACGGTAAGTTAACCCTGCTTTCTGGAATACACCCCTGGTAATCAAACAGTTGGTGGTTCCCATTGACTTCCATAGTAGGAAAAAAATACTAACCACCAACTAACTGATAAATGATGACAGAATTTCTATATTCTATACTCGCGTTATTATTAATGTTTTTATTTCTTGTTTTAAAGTAATTTATTACTTCAGCTTCCATGATTTTGATAGAATGTGTCATTAGAGGTCAAATTATATAGGAATAATTATAAATAATTAAAGAGAGCACTGATTTCTATGCTTAATAGATGCTGCTTTGTAGAGGTTACCATGGAAACAGCTCTATTTCTGCTGTTCTATAGCTGCTGTCAGACAGTGGTTTTATGCTTTTATTCAGTCTGTCTGCTGTTTTAGTTTATACTAATGCAATATATTGGACCAAATGTTTGTTGTAAGTCTTAACCGGTAGATGGAAAACAAACTATTGTGCATTTTAAAAATCTCAACACTTTAGATAATAGGGTAGCGTATGTAGAATTGTTTATGGAGCAGATCAGATGCCTGTCATAGTTGTAATAATTACTGTAATTACTTCTTCTTCACTGTAACAACTTTATGTCCTGAAGTGTCAACATAAAATACAGTAATGTAGGTGTGGTTTATTGTATTTTATGTACAGTGTATTTAGGTGTGTGTAGCTGATGTTGTACACAGGAAGCTGGGAGAAAATGCACTGCAGCTTCATAAAGCGTGCTGTACACAAGATAACCTTTGGGTCGTACGGCTCAGGAACAGAGTTATTAATAAATCATAAACACTGATTCCAAACAAAGAGGGTTTGCTTTCACATCCAAACACACAGTGTCTCCACAACATGACGACAACACTACAACTCACTGAAGCCTCGTCTTCTCTTTGTGTAAACCGCTAATATTTCACACTGAGATGCACACATTTGTGAAATTAATATCTGGACTTCAGTCAAGACCTTTTAATCATTTCTGGATCAGTGTTCTCTGTTAGATAGAATAAATCACTTTACAGGAGACTATGACCTTTGTAACTTTGAAGATCTTACACAAACAGATATATTACACACTAAAGAAAGATTAAAACAATAAAAAGCATCATATAATCCTTTAAATTAAGTGTGGAGTTATTTTAATGTCTGAAAAATAATTTAGGACCTAAAAACCAAAATCACTGATGTTGAATAATTTACTTAAGTACAGACCCAGTGCTGAAGAGTGACTGTAAAATGACAAATTTGATGT
>NW_024875783.1:3681-3792 GCF_018340385.1 Cyprinus carpio
TAAATCATTTGTAAATATAAAACACAGTTTGTTAAGGTTTTGTTTTTCCCAGCAAAGCTCTGAAACTGCAGCAGTGTTTAAAATGATTCTCTGAAAACAGACTCAGTCTTA
>NW_024875783.1:4035-6667 GCF_018340385.1 Cyprinus carpio
TACTACCCTCATCAGCCTTTTTTAGCACTGTTTATTCATATGTTACATTTACGATAACCCCTTTTCAAACTCACGGTGTACACTACAGTCTCCGTGCTCACAAGCGTCCCAAACACAAATCCTTTTTATTATTTATTTATGTTATTTATATTTTCTTGTCTGGCTATCTGTGATTTCGGTATGTTTTTAAAGGTTTATGATTACTATTTTTTGTAGTATATAATCACATTGTGATTGTATATCAACCCTTTGTTGTTGACTGGCGGCATGATAGGTGGCCAGCTTTTCGGAGTTCCATCAGGGAATTTGAAATATGACGATTATATAAACGGGATAAGGGGCTATTTTTGTGTATAATTTGAAGTGATTTTTCACTCGCATTACGACACCTTGTGCTGATTTCGCTGGGCAGAAATGAACAATTAGACAGATTTCCAGATGACAACACAAGCGTCAACTATGGGATGCTGTTAAAAGTGCTGACTGAATGTTACAGATCGTCTCCTCTGTGGATTTTGAAATTAGTCGGGACATCGCTGATGATCTTAACCAACTTGTTTGACCTGCCACTCACCCCCAGATCGAATGATTCCCTTAGGCGGCGATCCCCTGCCTGAAACTCCCTTAAAACCTGCACCAAAGAAACCTAAAAGAAGATCCTATGGATAGTAGCAACACCTCAATGGAAGTTCTGGACGGCTATTATTTGTGAGCGTCTCTGGAAAATAATGTATCAGAAGTTCCAGAAAATTTCAGCAATTGAAACATAACAACTGGGTCAACGGCTAAGCAGATTGAAACTCTGGTCCCCTACTGTTACTCAGTTTGTTTACTGAGGTAGGCAACGCATAAGGAGTCTCTGAAAGTTGTGGATACAGAGGTTGACAAGGAGTCTAAATCTGACTTAATAATAAACCCTGGAAGGCTTAAAATTGTAGAAAGCAAGCGCTATAGGGGCTGGCGAAATGTACATGTAAAATGTAACCACGGCATGAGCGAGACTACTGATTATGAGAGGATGCTGCTGGGAAAAGTTGTTATTGATGTCCTTATCAATGTAGTTCCTGGCACGTCAGGCGGCTAATCTGCGTTGTAGCAGTTGCCATATGAGACAGAATTAGTGTGATATACAAACACGCGAGTGCTGAATGGGGGATGTCGCCGGAAAAGCGGGATGGTTCCCAGGAGGGGCAGAGAGATAGCCATCATCAGGGTTGTTTGGGCCTCCGTCTTTTTTTGCGACATACCGGGGGTTTTGCAAGCTGCCAGAGGCGTAAATGGTCCTTCGCGACAATTGCGACTCACTGAAGCCCTGTCACCAGAGATATGATAGCCAGCAGAGAAACTTTGCATCTTATTAAAAAAGCTAGAGATGAGGGCAAAGGCCTCCTTTTGCGGCTCCTTCGCATTAATCGACAGAAAAAGATTTCCATACGTTGAGTGTAGATGTCTTGTCTCAATGTTAATGTTCATATTTCTTAACCACATTATCGTCTGTGGACATGTCATTTAAACTGATGAATACTTGACTTGGTCATTGATCTACTCCTTGAGGGTCGTTCTGATTGACTAAATATTGTTAATACCCTCAAATATTATAAATCACTTTTTGGTTTCCTCCTGTTGAACTTACTAAGTTAACGTTAAATGCTGTATGTAGCCTATTTATCAATTGTTACATGATGTTCTGTATTCAAACTGACATTCCAGTTCTTTTTGCATACTTGCAATAGCGTAACATGCAAGTTTCTGAAATATATATATATATATTTATTTAATTTTGTCCGCAAGGGATTAATGGTTGGTTTATATATTGTTCCTATCTCATTTTGAGAATTTTTGTTTTTTCAGATTTAAGAAGTGTAAGATTTGTTTTTGGAGTTTTAATGGAATTTAAATTTAACTCCTTTTTTCTGTTCTGTTTCTTTAAATGTAAAGGGGGTTTTACGGGATGCTGTAAAAAGGAAAACATTTTTTTTTTTTTTGTTCGGTAAAAGCAATGAGTCTGATATAATCCGTCTCAGGAACAATTTTGAAAAATTTTGGAAAATCCTTGGGGTAAGCACTATATATTTTAGCCACGGCCTAATCACTCTGCTGGAGTTTAATTCTTTTGCACAAATTTAAAAAAGGGCAAATACTTGGGTACAGGTCATCTGACGAAGTGAGATGTATTATTTTAAGCGCTTAAACAGGATAACCCAACTTTGTTATTTGCAATATTTATGTTGTAATTCTCGATCGGATAATACAGGGTTGTCTCTATTTTCTCAGATAACCTCGATTGAGAACACTTGTTAAATACCCTGACTCTTTTGTGATTCTAGGCGTGAATTTTAAATGAGTGTGGTTACTGCACTTTGGACCGACTCCCTCCTGATGTAATGAATACGATGTTCTTCATTTTAATAGCAACATTTTATTATTATGTGCAGAATTTTCTCTTACTGATACATGGCGTTCTTTCCCCCTGATTTACACAAATTCACTTGATCTAATAGAAATAGGTCTTCCCAATCAAGAATTGACCTCCTTTTGCTCTATTGCTCAGCTCTTCAGTTTGTAAAATATATATCTCACTCATTTGCGCTCCTGTCAGATCATAAACAAATAAGTTTAAAATTGTGTAGCA
>NW_024875784.1:0-2126 GCF_018340385.1 Cyprinus carpio
GGCTCTAACTCGTAAACCGTTTGTCGTAGACTCAAAAACATTACATCGTTGCAATCCTTGGGTTAGCCCGAACAAAAGTGCACAGGCGAATTTTTTGCTCTACGGCGCACCGTTTTCTCGCAAAATCGAGCTATATCCAAAACCTACTTTTACGAACTAGTCCTAGGTTTTTAACCCGATCAGAACCAAACCACTGCAGAAATATTCTCTGGACACTCAATGTCAATAATTATCGAAAAAAAGTTGAAATTTCGATTCTTATGCGAAACAGTACGCCAAAAAGCGTCTATGCTAACGTTAGCCAAATGTTATTTTAGCTATAACTCTTGAACGGAATGAGATATGTTCATCAAACTTGGTACGCATGTGTATAAGCTCAATCTTTGGTCAAATTAAAAAAAATTGCGCACATCTGCCACTTGGGGGTGCTATAAGACAGAAAAAACACATAAATAGCTATAACTAGGCAACCGTTGGTCCGATCGACTTGAAAATTAGTAAACGAAACTTGGTAGGGCATGTTCTCGCATAGGCCCTAAAGGGCTGTAAGATTTTGAAAGAAATCGCCACTAGTTGGCCGCTACCGAGGTTTTTTGGCCTCTGTAATCCACGAGGGTGTTTCGCATATGCATGCCATCTTTTGGATATCATTTTGATAGACGCTCCTCATAAATGCACATCTTTTGTCGTCAAGGATACGCATTACTGTTCAGTCAAATCGTTCGTAAGATGTGTGTTGCACAGATAGGTTAAAAACCCTACTTTGTGACGAAACTAGTCCGGTGGGTTCCCGGGCACTTGATCGGAACAAACCCTCTGCTGGTAATATTCTTAGTGGACGTCTCGAGATCATAAATAAGTTATCGAAAAAAAATGTTGAAGTTTACGTTCTTTTGGGTGGATTTCAAGGGGTAATTTTAGAAAAGGGTGGGGATTGGCCAAACATACCCCCAAAGAGCCTAATAAAGGCCAAAACAAAATAGTATCAAACTTTATGAAACTTGGTAGAAAACCTGCTGGGCAGGGATCGACTCTTGAACAAGCATGCAAACAGATTCATGGAGAGATCTCTTATACAGAGGTGGCGCTAACCCAGTAGAAAAGGTCTCAAAGAAACACAAATTTTATATATAGTAAATAAGCATCAAATCCGGGTTAGAAGAAGGCTCATTTATCTCCACTACTGACACTAGATCTTCATGTCTAATATGATGGGTATCCTCATTTCTGAACGGCTTTTTTGCGCTCTCTGTAGGACCAATATTTTGTCCAGTAAGGCGCGTTAATTAAGTACATTTGTATATAAAATAAATAGTGAAAATAAGCTAATTAATCAAACAGAGTTCATGCAAGTTTATGAAGCTGACAATCAGCAGAAACCACTTCACTACTTAAACATTCTCTAGCTTCATATGCATATGAGTCCTTCATAACTATTTTACCCAATAAAAAGATTTGAACATTATTTGCATTTGCGGACAACCTACCTAAACCATTACTTTTTTAATAATCGGTGTCTTTTCATAGTGGTACACAATGGCTCTCATTAATACAAAACTAGAAAGCCCACAAATTATCAAAACTGTGTAAAAATAAGTGATACTTTCGATTCTAAAGCAAGCATGCAAAATTTAAGAAAGAGTGAGGCAAAAAACATAACTAGCTGCCTATACCAGGGTATGGGTTTAAAAACACAGTGTTGTTTCTGAGTAAAATGATTTTTATAACCACTAGATGGCAGCGGAAGACCAATTAAATGGTCTCATTCAGCTAAGTTAAACAGTACTGTTCAAGAAGTTTATGAATTCATGCCAAAACATTAATATAAATTCACTGTTATAACATTTTTAAATCTCTCATTGAGTCAAGCGCTTTCCATTTTGTTCATACAGATATATCAGTTTTTACAATTTGGCCACAGTATGATTGCAGTTTAACCTGAAAATGACATCTAAACTCTTAAAAGAAGAAGACTTTGGTAATAAGTTTATTGTCACCTATCACTTATTTCAAATACCTATATCTGCAATAAATGTGTGTGCATGTAATATTGTGTCTTTGTCTTTGTGTGTGTTTGTGCATATGCTTATAGAGTATTAATATATTAGTCTAATAATTTACTTTCA
>NW_024875785.1:0-966 GCF_018340385.1 Cyprinus carpio
GTCCCACTTTAAAAGTTAACAGTGCTCCTGTGATGCTCTCAACTAGCCAGCTTACTACACCAGATGTTCAGCGTGTGGTAGTAGAGCATGTAGTCCGAAGCGCAGAGTTAGCTTCACAACTTCATGCACCTTTAAAGTTGAAACCCTTTTCTGGCAGAGTGCCTCACCAAAATTTTGAAGTTGATTATGATACCTGGCGGGGAACAGTCAGTCTTTACTTGAACGACCCTATGATTAGTGATGCACAAGTAGTCAGGAAGATCATCGAGAGTCTTTCCCCTCCAGCTTCTAACTTAATCAAGTCCTTAGGGCCCTCAGCCCCATCCAAAGCCTATCTTGACCTTCTTGATTCAGCTTTTGCTGCTGTTGGGGATGGAGACGAGCTTTTCGCTGCATTTCTCAATCTCAATCAGAATGCTGGAGAGAAGCCATCTGATTATCTCCATCGTCTTCACACAGCATTGATTTCTGTTATAAGAAGCAAGGGTCTTACTGTTGCTGAGTCGGATAGACAGCTTTTGAGACAATTCTGCAGAGGGTGTTGGAATAACTCCCTGATTTCAAACCTTCAGCTTGAACACCGGAAACAAAATCCCCCAACCTTTTCAGAGTTCTTACTTCTGCTGCGCACTGAAGAGGATAGACAGGCAGCTAAGTGTAACCGCATGAGACAGCACCTTGGGGTTACAAGAGCAAAGACCCAGCCAAATGTACAGGCTGCTTGTAACCCGTGTCTGACAAGTTATGAGTTATCAGTTGACAGTGACTATATTCCTTCAGAGGCTGTGCAGCCTTTGCAGAAACAGATTGCAAAACTGCAAACACAGGTTGCAAAACTTTTGAGTCTTCGTGATGAGAAAGGGGCACGGACAAATGTTCCAAAGCAAGACAAATCAAAGCCAGCTGATAACAAACCAGGCACAAATCTGTTGTCAGACCTTCATGTCTCCACTCCAAAACCTAAAC
>NW_024875785.1:1012-1122 GCF_018340385.1 Cyprinus carpio
GCTCCAAACCCCAATCTAGTGCAGGCTAAAAGAAAAGAGCTTAGAGAGAAGCAGCATGCTTGGGACATCCAGAATGGTAACCTAAGACGGCAGGATTTAAACTAGATGAG
>NW_024875785.1:1222-1346 GCF_018340385.1 Cyprinus carpio
GAGCTTATTGGAGAAAAATGCACTGCAGTTGTTCAAGTATTTGGGAAAGACTGCAACTGTTTACTGGATACGGGCTCACAGGTTACAACGGTTGCACAGTCATTCTATAACACCAATCTCTTTG
>NW_024875785.1:2910-3021 GCF_018340385.1 Cyprinus carpio
TTCTCAGCACTTGCAGGATCACAGTGGTTTTCTGTGATGGATTTGAAATCCGGATATTACCAGGTAGAAATGGAAGAGGAAGATAAGTCCAAAACAGCCTTCACTTGCCCA
>NW_024875785.1:3510-12367 GCF_018340385.1 Cyprinus carpio
TAGACAGTTTTCCAGTTAGTGCTGCCTGAAGTAATTGACCTCTGGTACTCCAGAAACTGCATGATGACATGGGCCATTTGGGATTGAAACGGACTCTCGATCTTGTCAGGTCCAGATTTTATTGGCCTAGAAATGTCTCTGGAAGTTGAGAGGAAAATTAAACTTGTGAAAGGTGGTCCGAAGGAAAGCTCAACCTAATAAGGTTCTCTTGTCAACATATGCACCACCAGACCCATGGAACTGGTGTGTGCATGGATTTTTATCATTGGAACCGATAGTCGGAACACAAAAAAGATATTCTTGTCATCACAGGATCACTTTTACAAAAATATGCAGGTGGCCGCCCAACAAAGGATCAGAAAGCTGTTAAGAAGCTGCTGGCGTCTGTGGGACTATTTCTGACTCCACTATGGATTTCCTGAGCTTCACCTATAGTGACTAGGGCAGGGATTTTGAATCTCATGTTATAAAGGAGCTATGTACCCTCACAAACATTCGTAAGGTGAGAACAAGTCCTTACCATCCGAGGGGAAACCCTGTAGAGCGATTCAATCGCACCCTCTTGAGTATGTTGGGTACCCTGCAAGACAAGGATAAAACTCACTGGCGTGATTATGTGAAACCATTAACCCATGCTTATAATTGTACAAAGAATGAGGTTACTGGGTTCTCACCGTATGAACTAATGTTTGGTCGACAGCCAAGACTTCCAGTTGACATTGCCTTTGGGTTACCAGTCAGGGATTGTAAAACTTCCTCTCATTCTCAATATGTGAAGAATCTGAAAGCCAGGTTAGAGCACAGCTATAAAATCGCAATTCAGAATGCAAAGAAAGTAGCTGAAAAGAACAAAAAACGCTTTGATAAGGTTATCCGAGAATCCACCTTGGAGGTAGGCGACAGAGTTTTAGTAAGGAACTTGCGCTTGCGTAACAAACATAAACTTGCTGACCGGTGGGAATCTACTATTTACATTGTGACCAAACAAATGGGAGACTCGCCTGAAAAAATTCGCTAAACCTGAGAGTGCTGATGAGCCTGGCACGATTACACCTGGTCCGCAGGATCACCTGTTTCCCTTGTGGGATTTCTTGCTGAAATGGAAGAGACAGAGAATGTAAATCAGGTACAGCTAGGAAGCCAAGGACGAGGCAAGAGTGTGTTCAATCTGACAAACCTGACCTGTCAGAAGATGAAAGAAGATTACTGGCAACATATTTCCACGTTACACCAACTCCTGCTAGAGAGAGAGGCTGACAGGAACTGTGTGAAGTACCAGGAATCACGCCTCTCAAATCAGTCTGTTAAAGAGTGATGGCTGAAGGAATTCCACTCCAGCCTGTTCCACGCTGGATACGACCACAAGAACAACCTTTTCCTGCAAAAATGTGTGGAAAGTCAATGTGGATAGGTAGTGCAAATCGAATTAAAGACTGGAGCTGGATATGTGAGTAACTCCCTTCTGACACGAGTTGAGTGAGGGAGATTACTTGAACATCTATCGAGTAGCGGGAACTGAGAATTTACCTGAACTTCTAATTGAGCTAGAGATGCCAGTACAACACAGTCCACTCGACACTAGTGTTAATGAACAAACATCTGAAGTGATGGAACCTGAAAATAATGCTGAAATCCCTCCAAATGAACCATCAAGTGAATGTTCTGTCGGCAGATCTGAAAGAATCCATAAACGTCCAGGATTGTTTCATTACCCAACCTTAGGGAAACCTATAATCTCATTCGCACAGACTTTGCTGGAAGGATTTCATCAAGCAGTAATTGAAACCTTGCTGGAAACACAGGATGGTACATTAAGGAACCCTATGATCTCAAACTGCGATGTTGTTTAACAACATGAAGAGACTCATGCTGTTTCAGAGGGGGAGGATGTAACCCCCATAAGAAGTTCTGATAGGAATGTAACTTTTATCATTTCTAAGGTTAATCATTGAACTGAGGCTGGGGTCAAGGCATCAAGAGCCACCACACACAGACGTGTCAAGGAATTTGGCTACAGATGTCGTGATTCCTCTTTGTTAAGCCACTCCTGAACCACAGACAACGTCAGAGGCATCTTTACCTGGACTAAGGAGGAAGAAGAACTGACTGCTGCCCAGTGGTCCAAAAAGTCCCCTTTTCTGTGATGAGAGCAAGTTTTGTATTTTTGCACGGGAAACCAAGGCCCCTAGAGTCTGGGAGGAAGGGGTGGAGGAAGCCTACAGCCTGGCTGCTTGGAAGCCCAGTGTTGCTTCCAGCAGTCTGTGATGATTTTGGGGTGCAAATGTCAGCCTGCTGGTGTTGGTCCATTGTGTGTTTTGAAAACCTGCCAAGTCACTGAACCTGCTTTACCAAGAAATTTTGGAGCACTTCAAGCCTCCCTTCTGCTGAACAGCTTTTGAAGATGCTGATTTCATTTTCCAGCAGGATTGGCACCTGCTCCACACTTACCAAAAAGCACCAAAAAAGTTGGTTAAATGAGGCATGGTGGTGTTGTGTGCTTGACTGGCCAGCAAACTCACCAGACCTGGAACCCCAGAGAGAATCTATGAGGTATTGTCAAGAGAAAATGAGAAAACAAGAGGCCAAACAATGCAGATGAGCTGAAGTCCATTGCCCAAAGTGAACCTGGGCTTCCATACTCACCTCAGCAGAAAAGCACAAACTGATCACCCATGCCACACTGAATTGAGTCATTAATTAAAGCAAAAGGAGCCCCTACCATGTATTGAGTACATGTACAGTAAATGAACATATTCTCCGAAGGCCAACACCCACAAAAATATTTTTTTTTATTGGTCTTATAAAGCATTCTAATTTGTTGAGAATTGCGGGTTTTTTCAAATGTGAGCCAAAATCATCACAATTAAAAGAACCAAAACACTTAAACTACTTCAGTCTGTGCATTGAATTATTTAATACACAAGTTTCACAATTTGTTGAATTACTGAAATAAAATGAACTTTTCCATGACATTCTAATTTATTGAGAAGCACCTGTATGTAAAAAACTAAAGGCAGGAATAAAGAGCCATATTTTATAATGCAAAGAGGCATTACAGCACCAATAAGCATTAAATTTAATTCAACTGGTTGGTGCCACATCATTTGCATACCATATATTCAACTTGCTCCGGCCATGTTGCATCATTCACCAGAACAGCTCAAATCACCTATTTTAAATTAATGATTTCCGGGTCACTTTATTGCAAGTCACCTCTAAGTGTTAGATACATCATTCAACTGAGCGCACTTTTTGATCCCGATATGTCATTGCCATTACCATGTGGTGATCCGTTTGAAAGAATATCCTGGCCTCACTCTGTTCCTCATTGAAATGTTTCCTACAGATTTCCCGCCATGAGATAAAGACATTTGAATAATGATACAATATTATCATGCTCTGTGATGACCACGCCCAGGCTGATGGCTATCAACAGCATTTACAGATCTTTTTTCCATAGGTGAAAGCTTCGGCAACAAAATCAGAGATCTTTGGGCACATTGTATTAGCATACAAATACAGAACAACCTTGCATTGCTGGTATAAGAAGAAATATAATCTCAAAGAAATGTATTCCCTTACTTTATAGTCTGATAAGCGGTACACTAATGTGGTTTTGATTGAATTTTTGACTTACAGCATCACGTCTACACTGGTAAACAACAGCCTCTATTTATCCAAAGAGAAGTCAGTGAAGTTACATGGCTCAGGAAGTAAAGCATTGGAGCAATCAACAAAGGTAATCAGGAAGTACTCTGTGGCTGTATGGTTTAAAACATTGCTATTAGTCTTCAGGTCAGACCCGTGCGGAAATACTGCAGGGTGAGTTTGAGCCCAGATGCAGTCTGAATGATTTACCTTCCGTCACTTGTGTTTCACCAGAGGTTACAGCTACTCCTCAGAGCATGAACAACACTCTAGCAAAGTGAAGGGAAAGAATGACAGAGATGGATAAAGGAGGGAGTCAAAGAAACAAAGAGAGAGGCTTTCCCCCCACACCTGAGGTCTCCTATTTGTCCCTCAGGATATGGACAGATATCCATTCAAGCAGAAATATATCAAACAACCGATAAACAAATACTGAAAAATGTCACATGCTAAATCCAGCGTGTTTGGAGAGCTGAAGAGTTGAGGCCATATTAAGTGACATGTATCCAAGAAGTTCAAACTAAAGTTTGCAGGAGTGAAGTTGGAATAATTTATCTGGGAATAAGATGGAAGACCAATTGGGTTTGGAAGCTGTGGAGTAAGCACGGTTTGACGGATAGCATGAACTGGCTACTGCAGTGTTGATTCTGTTCACATGATTCCAATCATAGCCTCTATTTGTTTGGGCCATTGTTAGCCGCTCTCTTATGGCTTTGAGGGTTTGTTAGTGTTGTTGAGTTTAGAGAGAACACTCTCTCATGCAATCCATGGCCTCATTGGCCTTCATCGCTGCTTAACTGATCGCATTGCTTTCTGAAAATTGTGGATTTCCATTGTTAAAAAATAAAGGTTCATAAACATTACATGTTTAAAAGCAATTCTGTTCTATTTTGTCTTTCTGTCTTGGGCTACTTTTATGTTATTTTTATGGTTGTACAGCATGGGAATTGAGAGTGCATTTTAAATTAAATTGAATTTGAGTTTAATTTAAGGTGGTGAACAGGATGCATAATTGAATCTGGAATTTGAGAGAGATAGATAGATAGATAGATAGATAGATAGATAGATAGATAGATAGATAGATAGATATACTGTTACTTCCATGATTGGATGGATAGATAGAAAGAAATAATCATATTAAATAAATGTGGACCAGGGTGTGAACATTGCATTTCCCAGAGTTCATTTACCTGCAGTAGATTTCACTTTCTGGTATTCCAATTTATTTTCCTGTAGGAGGTGACCAATTCAATTTCCTACTCATTCATTGAAAAAGAGCCAATTATTCTGATATTTTCACAACCTGGTACATATTATTATGTCATTTTTGGAGTTTGATATCCCTGCATTCATACATTTATTGCATATAAAAACAAATCAACATTCTACCTAAATTTTTTATGTCAAAATAGAAGCATGTTTGGAACTAACTGAGGATGAATAAATGTGATGTTTCAATGTAGATGTCAGTTATGATTTTGAATTCAGGCATACATACTACTCCCCAAATGTAAGCAAACAAAAAATTAATGCCATTCGCTTTGAATCTGGCAGTTTTGACTGTGAAAAGAATCATGATTTAAATGGGGAAACTGAGTTTTATGCCTGCAGCCATCCAGTGCTTCGCTTGGGTTAAAGTTAAGCAGGTTTGACTGCTCTTGATAAGGAGCATGAGCAGGAGAGAGATAAATGATCCATCAGATGGAGAAGTCACATTGTCTCTCATACTAGCATCGCCCTTCCCCCACCCATCTCATGCATTATTCATGCGATGTGGCAATGTATTTCAGAAACAAACTACTCAAGTATTTTACCAAAAGGCAGTTCATAACTTAACAACTCACATCAGGATGAGATAAGGTATCCTGTTTCCTCACTAACATATGCTCTCATCTGGTGGCTGTAACTGCTTTGTGCCACACTTACTCAACCCTGGCCCCTTTATTATAACATATGGTCTGTTCTATCTAAAATAAATCATTTTTAATATTGCTAGTGGATAACGTACCAGGAGATCTTCAATCGCAGCTGCTCATGATTAATTAGTGCTAAAATAACACAATATGGGCATAAAAAGTGCCAGGTCTATACTTGGTGGAATGCTACACCTTTTCAATCAACAATTTATTTTTTTTTGTGCACTTAGTGTGTATTTTATTAAAATGGCAATATTATGTTGATATTATGCGTTGATGATCATATATTATGTTGATGATCATATTAAATACAAATCAGCATTAACATATGGAAAACATTTCTCAAGGGCATTAAGGTGTGGGAGAGAAAACTGGTTTCTCAGATCATCAGTCTAAAAATTCCCACCGACATGCAGTAGTGTAATTTCAAAGCACTGCCCCTAAATCTGGGATTAAAGTGGCAAAGACAGGACGTTTTCATTGCATGCTGGTGTGTGAGTGGAGGGCTGAAGATCTCCTGTGGGGATTGTGTAGAGAGAGGGAGAGGTGCACTGGGGGCCGCATCGAGAAGAATTTCCCTCACCACATTAGCAAGCTTAAATAGCCTGATTATTCACCAATGCCCAACGTTCTTATCTACTTGTTTTTTCTTTGTTTGTGTGTACATATATGAGCAAATACCTTGCTGCGTGTACTTTGCTTTTTAAGCTAACAGAGACTTGTCATTTCGCACTACATATTGCTGCTCTTTGTTAGTTTTGATTGTTTCTGTATTGTCCTCATTTGTAAGTCGCTTTGATAAAAGCGCCTGCTAAATGACTTAAATGTAAACAAATGTAAATGTAAATACTATATATATGATATATACATGAACAGCATTAGTTATATAGAACAAATACATTCAAAGTTAAAATAAATTATACTTATGTTCCGCGGTTTTGTTTAGAATAGCCACATTTAAAAAAAAAAATTTCAACATGTAAGGATTTTTTTTTTTTTGAGAGGCTGATTATAAAGATTTTTTAAAAAAATGTATTTTTAAAAAAAATGTATAACATAGGACATATATATGATGTTAATAGAACTTTTACATATTTTAATACTAGTGTTTTTGTTTCTTTTGTATTGTTTCAGATTTTGAATCTATGGGTTAATGAATGAGAAGTGGATGTAACTTACTTTTAGCTGTGGCTATATTAACAGGTATATCTTGGCATTTTGTATCTTATTGCTTAAATAATAAAGAAAGTGAGCTGAGACTGCAGTGTTCAAAAAACTACTCCATCACATTAGTCTACTGCGAGGTGTTTCTCAGATCATGGCTGTACATAAATATGAAGGAATTGAACACAGCTTTTTAATGTGGTTCATCCTGGCCATCTGTATGTGATGTATAATAGCACTGATTCAGTCTGCTGACTGCTGTCAGATTATAGGCCCTGCAGCCAAAGCTTTTAACAGACAAGACAGTGCAGAATGAACAGGAGTACATCATGACATTTCCTTCACACTCTGATTTTTGTGTGCATGGGTCTGTTTGTTTGTTGTGGGCTGCAAAGTCTGAGTGTTCATCAGAAATCCGCTACAACCCAGCAGAGGGCATTTACAGTGATTGCATTTGGAATACCTCTCTGACACATACGCTCTGTGACACAATTCTCCTTTTCTTTCTTTCTTTCTTTTCTGCTTTCTTTCTTTCTTTCTTTCTTTCTTTCTTTCTGCTCTTCCCATTCTTTTCCTCAATTGCTTTGTCTCACTCTTTTTCACTGAGGCAGGTTAAAGCAAGTGTATCAGCAGTCAGACAGATTGGTTACTACCCTGGGTTTTGGGAATTTGCTGGGTAAGTCAGCTGATAGTGTCCATACACACACACACACACACAAAGAAACAGTTTTTTCAATGAATACTATGAAATGTGAGGTGTCACACGAGATAATTCTGGGAATGTAATTTTACAGTTTCACTTGAAATCTGTTCTTTTTCATTTTCCAAAAAAATGTTTATTGTCATTTTTTGATAATTGTCAAAAAATGCTGTAATTTTCAACTTTCTGGCAAGTGTGCCCAGAAACACTGAGATGAATGGGCTTCAATGCTGGAACTATGACACGGTGTACTTCCACATTCCTGTAGAAGCCTATGGGTAACTGTTTCTCAACGGCCCGGTTTATGTGGTTCTCAAATCTGATTGAATGAGAGCCTTTTCCAGATGTGTGAAAACAGAACTCCAACCATTTCACAGTTTTGTATCACTTTACTTGTAGTATTTCTCACAGCGAATGTCATGGCGGACTCCCAAATCCACTATAATTTTATAAATAATAATTTTTTTGTGTCACAGAATGTAGTTTTTTAGGTGAGAATGTAGTTGTTTAGACTTCAAATATGTGATTTGTTAATAACGATAATGTCTATTTAAAAATTTACTTCAATGTCAGCGGTCATTCAGCACTCATGAACCCATCGAGAGCAGCCTAACATCAGCCAGATCTTCTGAAATTTACCGCTGGTTCTGATGTCTCTATAGTAGTTAAACATGAGATAGAATTTGTTTTGGGTAAATCTCATGGGCAGTCTTTGGTCTCATTAATCTATTATTTGTTCCAGAGCAAATAATTTTGGTTTAGTGCGAAGTCTCGTAATGTTATATCTTATATAACTTTAATGCTGTATATCGCCCTGCCTTTGTCCTTTTGACTCAGTTACCTTGCAACGTGTATGATGGCTGTTGTTCAATAAATAACATTTTATAGAAATAATAGTATTTAGTATTGAGAAATAGTGTGTGTTCGTGATGGTGATTTTAGTTACATTATTCCACCATTAGATGGCGACAAGGAGTGAGTCAGCAGTAAAGACAGACTGAGAGAGACTGAAACATGGCTGTAAACAAGGAAGTTATTTTTACTTTCAACTACACATTGTGCAGCAAAAATATGCACTGGACATTCAAACTAATGTTTTATTGTGAATATGACATTGAGATGAAGAATGAATGCTGCAATGCTGCAGTGCTGCTTGGGGCAGCTGTGGCCTAATGGTTAGAGAGTTCAACTTATAACCCGAAGGTCACAGGTTCGAGTTTCAGTGCTGGCAGTACTTGTAGGTGGGGGGGAGTTAATGAACAGTGCTCTCTTCCACCCTCAGTACCCATGGCTGATGTGCCCTTGAGCAAGGCACTGAACCTCCAGTTGCTCCCCGGGTGCTGGATATAGCTGCCCACTGCTCCAAGGGTGTGTGTTCACAGTGTGTTCACTTCTCACTGCTGTGTGTGTGCACTTGGATGGGTTAAAT
>NW_024875786.1:0-544 GCF_018340385.1 Cyprinus carpio
AAGCCCGTGGTTGGGCGTAGGCTGAAGATGCGGAGTTGTGGGCTGGCTGAAGTTGAACGGGCAGTCGAGGTCAGACTCTGAGACACGGCGTTACAAAACTTAACTCAGAACACGAACTCTCAAACGGAAAAGAAAAGAAACTAAAGTAAAAGAACAGAAGTAAAGTTTGACGAGACTAGGTGGTGTTTCTTCTCATTGTGGCTAAGTAGCAGCAGGCGTGCAGGCCGAAGCACGCTGGAACGGCGCTCGAAGAACGCTAAAAGTGATGACAAAGCATGACTAAAAGCAAAGGCTAAAAGCCGGCATGACTGATAGCAAAAGCTAAACGCAAGCTCAAAGCTGAAAGCAGGCTAAAAGCCAGCATGACTGATAGCAAGAGCTAAACAAAAGCTAAAAGCTAAAAGCCAAATTTAATGGTGTCCTGAGTATTTAGGCTGGCATTTTGGCCACACCTCAAATGTTGTCTTGACCAATTAGATACTGTCTTTTCTCGGTGTGTTGCATTGTTTGTCCCACCCATTCATAAATCATATGTTATCTTATC
>NW_024875786.1:902-4745 GCF_018340385.1 Cyprinus carpio
TTAATAAAGCTTATTCTATGAAACTTGCGCCCTTTCAACCAATTATTTAGTCCATTAAGTGAAATATTTGTGTTCCCTTGTCAATTGACTACTGGTTGTAAGTAGTGTACTCACTGGAACCCAAAAGGCCCTAGAGACCTTTTCAATATTTTACACATCGGCTCATCTCTGAGAGCACCTTCGTTTACAGTTATGAAAGGGGTCATGAACTGAGAAATTACAATTTCCCTTTGATTTTTTGACATGTAACAGGTCATATGTACTATAAAACATCCTGGAAGTTTTAGAACTCATAAACTTTCTTATGTTCAAAACATCTTTTAATTGAAACCAACTGCAGAAAATGAATTGTTTTTTGGGCATGTCCACACTAATTCTGATAGTCGCTCAAGTAGTATCAATTCCTGTTTAGTATTATTACCTTCCTCTATCCCTGACCAACTGATGTCACACACATCTACTAACGACGAGAGAAATACTAAAGAGATGAAAACACAGGATAAACTCCATCAAACAAACTCACCATTTTGCCCGCGATGATTACAAGATGCGTAAGTTGTGGAAAAACACACAGTCCTCGCATTGCCTTCCATCTTGTGATCCTAACATCCATATCTACAACAAAACCTTCACAAACATGGTGGCGGGCGTGAATCCATGTCTCTTTTATGTCAGAAGCAGGCGCCTGCACTTGGAGCAGTCAGAATAAACCACATCAGTTTACCTCTTCATGGATGCTGTCATTGGTGGTGTAGCATCTGCTTTCAGAGTCAGTACGAAATTTGGGGCTTTATCGTTTAGGATATCATGTAGGCCTTTTGACATTTGTTACAGGGTGGTCGCGGGGGTGGCTTGCTAGTGTTTTTAAACACACTTTCAATGTCGGTTCTCAATCTACACATGTCTATATAACAGTTTTGTAAGGTGCACTTTACGGGCGTTAGGTCCTAAAACCCACTCACTATAGGAACTCTCATATCATACAGTCCTCTACAACACATAAAATCAACAGACTTTATTCACATTCCACTATATATTGTCCTAAGAACACAATCTCATATACATGCGTTGAGGGGCCTGATTCTGTTACGTTGGATCTGTACATATACACAAAATGAGTTCTACACAAACACAACATACTCTTAATTATCCTACCCCTAATCAAGGTCCTTATTTGTGCTGTGGTGAGCCAAAATCTTATATAAAAAAAAAAAAAAATAAAAAAACTGTAATCCTCCATTTTTGTCCTAGTTTCTAATCTAAGCCCTTTACTCAAGATCCTTGAGAAAGTTTATGCTGACTTCTACATACTTCTTTTTTTGGCTATTTAATTGTGTGTTCAGGAGAATAGTTTTGCAAATGTGGCTTCAAGGGTTACCAAATTGAAGGAATGCTGCCGGTTTAAGCAGTCTCCTGATCTTGTTTAAACGAAAGATGTTCGGTCATATCTCTTAGTTTAAAAATCTAAGTATTTAATATAGATCCACTGTGTGTGCTTTGCCTCTTGATTTGGTTGACCACTCCGACGGCTCCCTGTTGTACCCATGTTGGAGACATCTGTGGACCTTGGTGGCACAGTGGTTCCATTCTTATCTGACCAACACATGTTTTAGTTGTTTGGTTTGTGGTCATCTAGACCTCCTTTTGAAACAAAAAACTCGTTAATTGTGGAGTTTTCCACAGGGATCAAAGCTTGGGCTTGTATTTCCTCCTCCTCAACCCTGCTACATCCCGTTGTACCTTGTTCTGGCTTCCATGTTTTAACAAATATATAATAGTCTTTTTCATCTCTATCTGCTGTGATTGATACTCAAGATCCATTTTTTTTCCATAATTACAATGCGCGCGAAATGAGTGAAAGAGCGGTGTGCTTAAAGCTCATTGTTTGCCGATTTTAGAAGAACTTACACCCTGGCTCTCTAAGTACTTTTTTTTCTTTTGTACACTTTATGTAAAATGATAGCTAAATAAATTTTTTTTTTTGGCCATAAGGTAAAAGTGTATTAGATGTTGTACCTGTGGCGTCTCTAGGCCCATATGTAACTCAATGTGCTAGAAATCGGCGGCATTCTGTTTCGATCATAACTTAAAAATTTGACACATAACTCAGTGCGGTTATAAAAGCATGCTTTTTTAATCTCTTCACTTTCCTAAAGTGAAACCTTTTCGTATCATCAGAGTAACTATGTAACTGTCCAAATGGTGTATCCCACTGCTTAATTGTAACAACCGTATTGAGAATTCTTTGTAATTTTCCTATTTTTATAATTGATTGTGTACATGTTGTGTCTTTATTTTCCTGTTTATTGATGTTTTAGAAGCCCCAATAATTTGGCCCCTCAGTACAGTGACTTGCCCTGCTCCATTCCGTCACCCCTCTAGAACATTGAGATCCAGAGATCTGGCTACTCATCGTGCCTAGATCCAGACTTACAACACGAGGCAATCAAGCTTTTGTGCAAAACCGAATCTCTGTAACTATCTGTCTACCTATTCATATTATATTAGCCCCTTGTATTTCTGCTTCTATATGTCTGCTCTTAACTCATATCTAATCTTTCTAGCATTCAAACCACACCCTCCCTTGCCCTCACTCCTTCCCACTTTAATTGTTTTGTTATGATTGTCTGTTTTTTTAAATTTGAGAGTCTTTGTTTTTATTCATCTCTTCTTGTACTGAAATTTTTTTATATTCTATTGTGGTACAGCACTTTTGGTCTCTGTGAGTGTCTTTAAATGTGCTTTACAAATAAATATTTATTGGTTCAAACCTACTGGATACAAATAGCCTATTATATCATAATATAATGATGCATTTATGATGTAAAAAATCTTGCGTAACATTATAGTCAAACACAGAAGCGAACATTTATAAAATCTCTAAAAACTTAAATGTAGATACCATTGTACTTAAACTTTAAGGTTTCCAATTATCTAAAACTCAGGTGATTAACGTCTTTCATCTAAAATAATCCCACAAACATACAAACAACCTCACAGAATGGTTGAAACACCAAGAAAAATTCAAGTTTTTGAAATGGCCTAACATAAGCCCACCACTTCTAAACCCCATTGGAATGTAGTGGTAGTAAACCTTAGAACGGATAGTTTTAAGGAGGGAGAGGGAATTAATTAAGCCTAAAAATTTCACTGAGCTTAGAGCGTTCTGTCCTCAATTCGTGTGTCCAATGATCTAGGTCCTGTTAACAATGGATCTGAATTCTACCAAACACTGGGGATTGCCGAAAAAACTACCTCATAATCTCTAATTTGCAGTTATATATGTTTTTAGATCACAGTGCCACGAGGATCTTACTCCTGAAGCCTGCAGATGATTATTGTTCATGTTCCTCTTTCGACTGGTATCTGATCAGAACTGTAGCCAGATCTGGACACTTTTTGTCTGATTAACCCATCTTTAACTACAAGAGTAAATATATCAAATCAACAGAGTTAGCATACAACATAGTACATACATTTGTTAAATACTAAAATTTATTTATAACCAATATTTTTTACATGAACAGTAAATATAATGTGTGTGTATATATATATAAATATATTAAATTGTATTGCTTCAAATTTCCTAGATAAATCAAACTCATGCTTGAATACAAACGGAAAATACTTGTATGTTTAAGTTTGAATCATTATGGAAATGAGTTACTAGTTGGAAACGTTAGCTGCTCTTTTTATCCTGATGATTTTCTGAGGTGGAATTTCTGTAGGTTAACAATTTATTTTCTCATTTGGTTATGCAAGAGTATCATCAGTCTTTATAGCAAAAGTTTACAGAGTTACGGGGACTCACCTGACATATTTGATGAGAGTAGACTGAGATAA
>NW_024875786.1:4969-5286 GCF_018340385.1 Cyprinus carpio
GTTAAGAAGTTGAGCTGCATATTTGAGTAGAAGTAACTATGGAACAATATTTTTTTATAATAACATGATGTGCTTCTTCTGTAGCTAACTAACTTTGATGAAAAGAGAATTTTTTACATAAAACCCATGTAAATCTAATAAAACAGCATTGCACTTTAATTCCAAAGGACTGACATTTTTAAATATTTTTTTTTTTAAAAAGTTAAACAAAATGTATTATGATTTAATCCTAAAAGAGATATATACTTATAATCGGTATGTGGTTAATAATCACTATAGATCAGGGGTGTCCAAACCTGGATCAATGTAGATAAATG
>NW_024875787.1:0-2283 GCF_018340385.1 Cyprinus carpio
CCCAGCGAGCACATACACGAAGTAACCCTCTAGCACAGGGGTGTCCAACCCTGTTAATGGCGATTGACTGTCCTGCAAGAAGTTTAGGAATCAAGAGCCCTAATCAAACACACCTGAAAAAAGCAACTAATTAAGGAGTCTTCAGGATCGCGAAGAAAATTAAAGGTAGGTGTGGCTGATTAGGGTGGAGCTGAACTTTGCAGGACAATCGATCTGGAAGGTGAGATTAAGGCACCTGCCTAGCAGTTTGGCTTTAAAGGGATACAACAATGAAAGGGTTAATCGAGACCATCCAAGAGACACACACAACACTATATATATAAAACTTGAGTAACACTTTCAATAAGGCTTAGAAGTTATTAACATTAATTATATTAATTTACATAAACAAAAATTGTCTAGGGTTAGGCGATATGACCAAAATCTTATTTCACTGATATGAGAAATTTTATATCGATAACGACATATATCTTGATATATTTATTTTTCTTTTAATAAGGTTTTATGGTTTTAAGATTTGATACCATAAATTTTCATAATCTTTGTTACCTATGTCAATATCAAACTAATACAAGAAAAAAAAAAAAAAAATTAAAAAAATTAAAACTCAAGCTCACTGGAATACATAAACAGTCACTGATGAATTAGAACTAGAAACTAATTACAAGCAATAGGGCAAGAACTACGATAAGTAAGAAATATATTGTGTAAATGAATTAGTTTTTACTGTGTAAGTTATGTACATCTATCTACACACACACACACACACACATATATATATACGAATAATCATTAGCATTATTTGTTTATGTATTTTCTTCTTATACTAGTTACAAAAAGAGATTTAGTCAAGAGCATTGAGAGATTTTCATGAATGGCAGACAGGACAGAATATTGGACAGCTTCCCCTTTAAGACCGAAGTCCAGATCCAATATACTGTTACATATCAAGCTTCCTCATGCATGACTGTTTACATTCCCTTAAAACCTAAATGACTGTGTTTATGAGGATACTTGCATTTGGGCGCATATAAGTGTTTATGCAATCGTTCAAAGCCAATAAAAGCGAGTAAAAATTCTCCACGAGCTCTATTAGCAGCTGATCTGTGGCTTCGCCTCCCTCTCACACAGAAACAGAGACAGCTGGCGCATAATGCTCTGTTTTGTGTTTCAACGGCCTAAAATCAGTGGATTAATACATTTAAAAAAATATGTTTTTAATATTTTTATTTTTGTTTTTTATGTTTGAGCTTATATATCTCTATTATCATAACAGTCTGGGTAATTCTGATTCTTGAACAGTAAACTTTGAAGTGTCAGCTTTGTGAACATATGTTGATTATGGATCTAGTCAGAAAGACTCATGAAGGCAGAAACCTTTTTATTTTGGGTATTTCATTTCTGTCTTTATGCAACGGGAGTATACTGCTAAGGGGTTAAACTGCAGTGCTTAAAAGCATACACAAACCTATACAGTCTATGATGCAAACATTAAGTTTTTTCATGACCCACTCGCGCAACAACGTGGCGTGGCTTGTAGCACATGCTGTTATTCCGCGATCTGCCTGCATCCATCTAATGCTGACTGCCGTCATTCAAATAATGAAAATGTATTGCCGTGAAAGCAATGTATTTTCTTGCGGCTGCAAAATAATCGCGATAGAGTTCAATATGAATCGATAGACACGAAATTTAAGTGCATCCGATTTATATACGTCATATCGCTCAGGCCTGGCATTAAATAATGTCATCTCTCTCTCTCTCTCTCTCTCTCACACACACACACACAGAAGTATATATAAAATTATTGTAACACTTTTCAATGAGGTTTTAGTTTTTAACATTATAAGTTATCATGTACATCATTTATATAACATTTGGATGTAGTTAATATTATGTTCAAAATGGATTACTACATTATTAATTAAAATATATAGTAGTGCTGTCAATGATTAATCGCTGATATCAGATCCAAAAGAAAAGTTTGTTTACATAATATATGTGTGTATACTGTGTGTATTTATTGTTTTTATATAAAATACAAACAAATGCATGTATGTATTTAATAAAAATATGTTACGCTTATATATTACAAATATTTATATATAATATAAAATATAAGAATATAAACCTATAAATGCATATACATAACTATTTTCAAAAAATATACTGTATGTGTGTGTATTTATATATACACAAATAAATATACAAAGTAAATATAAATATATTATCTAAACAAAAACTTTTATTTTGGATCCGATTAATCAACTGAACGAAGTAATA
>NW_024875787.1:2536-2627 GCF_018340385.1 Cyprinus carpio
ATAAAAAAATGCATGCTTGATCCTGAACTTATGATAGTTTTAATTTTATGCTGGCTCCTGAACATGATAAAGTTATGAAACTTACTGTGTT
>NW_024875787.1:2743-2991 GCF_018340385.1 Cyprinus carpio
GTGGCCATCTGCAGTATATTGGCATCATGTTGACAAAGTTTGGTGTGAAATACTTGTTTCTTCTTGGAGGAGTATGTATTAATTTACAGCATGATTTTTCAAAAATCCACAATAAAAATCAAAATAGCCGACTTTCTGTGTGTCGTAGCTAATGACTGTAAATTAGAAAGTTGTCCGGCTTGATGAGAACCATATACGTACCGAGTTTGGTGTCTGTAGCTAAAACTAAGCCCCCCACTTTTGACAAA
>NW_024875788.1:0-205 GCF_018340385.1 Cyprinus carpio
AAACTGAGTACCTATTAGGGGTGCACCAATACCACTTTTTCCAATCTAATTCTGATACCTGAACTGTTTTCAATTTGCAAAATACACGACTTCATTAAAAAAAAAAAAAGAACAGAAAAAAATTGGCAGAAAACATAAAATCAAATACAAATTCTGTGGTACTGTTCATAATCTTTGGAATCTTTTTTTTTTTTTTTTTTTTAAA
>NW_024875788.1:228-6267 GCF_018340385.1 Cyprinus carpio
AATTTGATCAAAAGTGACAGTAAAGACTTTTACATTGTTACAATAAATATATTCAAATTTCAAGTAAATGCTGTTTCCTTTTTTATAATACATCATAAGAAAAATTTAAAAAAAAATCCAGTGCAGTAATCGCAGTAGCAAGAACCACAATTTTTTTTTTTTTAATCAACTTATGCATCAAGGATGTATTAAATTGATCAAAAGTGACAGTAAAGAATTTTACATTGTTAAATTGGTAAATCTGTTTCAAATAAATGTTGCTTAATATTTCATAAAATTATTGTTTTACTGTATTTTTGATTAAATAAGAGCATAATAGACAACTGTAAAAAAGAAAAAAAAAAAGAAAGAAAGAGAAAAAAAATTCTCCAGTGCGCTAATAACAAATGCCCAGTAGCTAGAACTACAACATTCAGAAACCACAATAAACCTCAGCAAAATCCAATTCTTTAAAATAAAAACACAGACATTTTATTTACAGATTATGCATAAAATTGGGACATCTGAGACCAGGTTTTTACTTAAATACCCATCCTTTTTTTTTTTTTTATAGGAACAACCATGGGTAACACACAGTTTCTAATTTAGATGGTTCCTATGTCAATCTAAATCTGATCTGACAAAAAAAAAAAAAAAAAAAAAAAAAAAAAATGTATCGCTGCTGATATATCCAGGAAGTGGATTGGTGCTCCCTACGAACTAGCGACAGACCGTCAAATCAGCGATGTATGGTACACTTATGGGTACCCTACCGTCCTTTATTCTGCCTCTTTGCTTTCAAAAGCAGAGTTTAAAACCAAAACACCAAGAAGAACCTTAAGTTTATGATTGTTTTTAATGTTTTTAAATTTTTTTTTTTTTTTTTGTTGGCAGTACAAAGGGCCTTTTAAATGGTACATGTTTACAGTGTGTTATAATTTTTGAGCTAAGAGCTTTCAGCTGCAACATGGGCAGAGTCCTGGAAACATACCACTGCCCGGTAACCATCAGTGTTCATCATATTAATATATATATATATATATATATATATATATATATATATTAATATATATATGTATATATATATATGTATGTATGTATGTATTATGTATGTGTGTGTGTGTGTGTGTGTGTGTGTGTGTGTGTGTGTATGTATGTTTGTATATGTATATATATATTCCATGCTCAAAAAAATTAAAGGAACACTTTGAAAACACATCGGATATCTATACTGATATGGACTGCAATTTGTTAGGAAATGAAAAAGATGCCACATTGTTTAATGGAAATGAAAACATCAACCTAAGAAATGGAATTCAAAGACACTCAAAATTAAAGTTGAAAAGATGCAGGCTAGAACTATTGCTGAAAATTTCATTGCAGTAACTCAAAAACGGCTACAGTTTGTATGGTCTCTCTATCGCTGTGGCCCCATACCGTGTCAGGGCACGCCCTAATGAGAGATGAAGGATGGTGTCCTGGGGTATTCTCCCAGATTCGGGACCAGGGCATCACTGGAGCTCCCGGGATGTCTGAGTAACCTGGCGACAGCCAGATGGACCGGAAACATAATGTCCTGAGGTGTTCTATTGGATTTAGGTCAGGCGAAGGCGTGGGGGGATATTCAGAGGTATCAATTCCTTCATCCCTTCTGGAACTGGACTGCATACTCTCTCTTGCTACATGAGGCCGGGCATTGTCGCAGGCACCAGGAGGAACAAGGACCCAATGCACCAGCGTGGGGTCTACGACAACAGGTCCAAGCGATTCCATCCCGATACCCAATGGCAGTAAGTGTGCCATTGTCTAGCCTGTAGAGGCCCCCTGTTCCTCCATGGATATGCCTTCCCAGACCATCACGGAATCACCAATAAACCACCGTCATGCTTTAAACAAATACAGGTGCAGCATAACATTCTCCACCGCTTTCCAGAACTTTACATCTGTCACACGTGTCATAGGGTGAACCCGTTTCATCTCGGAAAGCACAGAGCCAGAGGCAGAGACCCTGCCAATAAAATGCCACCAAGCCACATGTGCCAGATTGAGCACACAGAGCCCAATGAGGATGTCAGGCCCCTCAGGCCACCCTCATGGAAGCCCGGTTTCTGATTGTTTCAGGAGGTATCTCACACCAGTGGCCTGCTGGAGGTCATTTTTGTAGGCCTCTGGCAGTGCTCATCCTGTTCCTCCTGCACACATAAGCGAGCAGGTACAGGCCCCGCTGATGGGGTTAAGCGACCTTCTACTGCCCTGTCCAGCTCTCACCTAGAGTAACCGCCTGTCTCCTGGAATCTCATACATGCTCTTGAGACTGTGCTGGGAGATACAGCAAACTCCTTCTCTGGCAATGGCACATATTGATAAGCCATCCTGGAGGAGTTGGACTGCCTGTGCAACCTTTGTAGGGTCCAGGTATAGCCTCATGCTACCAGTAGTGACACTGACCCTAGCCAAATGCAAAAACTAGTAAAAAACAATCAGAAAAGATGAGTAGGGGAAAAAAAAATGTCAGTGGCCTCCCCACCTGTAAAAACCATTCCTGTTTTGGGGGGTTTTCTAATGGTTGCCCATCTAGTGCACCTGTTGTTAATTTTATTAACACCAAAGCAGCTGAAATGAATTAACAACCCCCTCTGCTACATAACTGACCAGATCAATATCCCAGAAGTTTAATTTGCATTTGATGCTATACTCTGATTAAAAAGTGTTCCTTTAATTTTTTGAGCAGTGTATAGCTATGTATGTATGTTTATGTAATTGCCCTCCATAAGTATTGGAACAGTAATGACAAATTGCTTTGTCTGCTGTGTCATCATCATATAATTAAATAAAACGATAAATGGCCCAGGATTTCTATATTGCCTAAAAATATCCACATTTTGGCTTTGTTTTGTGCTTTCTTTGCCAGACCAATTGTTGTATGACAAAGTACCGTGAGAGCTCTAGAAAGCAGATGGCTTCTTGTGCTTTTGAATGGCTCTCACTGTACTTTGATGTCTTTACACGCGATTACGGTTTGCTCAGTGCTGCTTCAAATCGGAACATTGATATGTACCGCGTATTTGCATTGCTGACCGTTCTCTGTAGAATCCCACCTTCTCACGCGCACAGCGATTGGTCGATTACATACAATGTCGCTGCATGTTATTGGACAAACAATCATTACCTTCATTAAGGAGTATGAAAACAGGAAACCAAAGCAAAAAGCCAGGATATTTTTAGGCAATATAGAAATCCTGGCCAGGACATGTCCTGGGAGAATATGGCGCTCGTTTGGTCACCCTATTTTACCAAATAAAAAGGACAGCACTTTTAGAGTTTCATTCCCTTATCTGATGTAAAGCTTAAGTATTGGGACAATTGAACTTAAAGCAACTGTTAAGGAGTTTTAAAGCTAATATTTAGTTGCCAATCCCTTGCATCACGATCCACAGCAGTGAGTCATACCACCCATAGACATCACCTGACTCTTGGTTTCATCCATTGGCATGCTTTTCCCAGCCTTTAATACAGCCATTCAACTGTTGCTTGTTTCGAGGACTCCTTTAGACTCCCCTCTTTAGCTGGGGAAATTCATGTTCAACTGGATTTGTATCTGGAGACTGACTTGGGCAATCTAAGACTTTCCATTTCTTTGCCTGATAAACTCCTTGACTGAACTGCAGGGGTGTTTTTGGGTCGTGTCCTGTTGCAATAAGGAAGAGCACTTTCTGATGAGTCTTGTGGCACTTTCTTGAACATTGATAGCCATTACCCTCATTTGTTAAGTCATTGATAAGTTGAAGCCTGTTCAAGGCAGCCACATGCATGCCCATGCCCCCCAACACCACCTCACCATGCTTTACAAAGGAGGTTGTATGCTTAGGATCATTGCATTTCATTTTTTTCCCACACTTTTGCTTTTCCATCACTTAACAGTCTCCATAAAACGTTTTTAAAATTCTACTGGCTCTCTCAAAATCAAGCTCCCTCATCTCTATCCTAGTTTGTGTGTGTTGTCATCAAATGCAAGACTCAGAATGCGAAGCAATGGCTATAACTAATACAATACAGCCTTAAGATTAGAGGAATTGGACTTGCCTAAGCAAGAAGGTTGTAACCAGAAGGTTGCAGGTTCAAGTCTCAAAGGGGCAGGAGTTGTAGGTGATGGGGAGGAATAAACAGCGCTCTCTTCCACCCCTCAATACCCATGGCTGAAGTGCCCGAGAAGTCATCACCGAACCCCCAGCCCCTGGCTGGATATAGCTGCCCACTGCCTCGGTGTGTGTTCACGGTGTGTTCACTTCTCACTGCTGTGTGTGCGCACTTGGATGGGTTAAATGCAGAGCACCACTTCGGGAAAGTGTGGGGTTTTCACTGCATTTTGGACAAATGTCACCATTCTCTTTCACTTTCAGTTTCACTGATCACTTAGAAAGACCTTGTGGAGCCAACTGTCCCAATCCTTATGCCTACATCACATAGGGGATGAAAAGCTAAAAGTGCTGATCTTCTTAGTTGGTAAAACATCAAAAAGAATCACCCGACAATAATATGTGGCATTCTGTAGTTTTGTCTCATATTCATCTTTAATCATATTTCAGATGTCTTGACCACAGTGACAAATATACTTATGGATAAGCACCGTGTGTGTATATTAGCTATATATAAGACAGATAATATATATATATATATATATATATATATATATATATATATATAAACCCCGATTCCAAAAAAAAGTTAGACACTGTACAAATTGTGAGTAAAAGGAATGGAATACTTACAAATCTCATAAACTTATATATTATTCACAATAGAATATAGATAACATATCAAATGTTGAAAAGTGAGACATTTTGAAATGTCATGCCAAATATTGGCTCATTTTGATTTCATGAGAGCTACACATTCCAAAAAAGTTGGGACAGGTAGCAATAAGAGGCCGGAAAAGTTAAATGCATATATAAGGAACAGCTGGAGGACCAATTTTTAAACTTATTGGGTCAATTGGCAACATGATTGGGGTATAAAAAGAGCCTCTCAGAGTGGCAGGTTCTCAGAAGTCAAGATGGGCAGAGGATCACCACCTCCACGCTGCGTGAAAAATGCAAAGAGCTTGAAAGTTATTATCATCTACAGTGCATATTATCATCCAAAGATTCAGAGAATCCGGAACACCCTGTGTGTAAGGTCACCGAAAACCATACTCGATGCCCGTGGATCTTCGGCCCTGATGGCACTCCGCATCACATACAGGGGATGCTACCAGAAGTGGAAATCGCAACATGGGCTCAGGAATATCACCAGAAAACATTATCGGTGAACACAACTAATCGCGGGCCATTCGCCAAGGCCAGCCTAAAAACTCTACAGAGGTCAAAAAGAAGCCATATATCTAAAGAGATGATCCAGAAGTGCAAAGTGTTAGCTCAAACAAGGCTCATTTAAAATGGACTGTGGCAAAGTGGAAAACTGTTCTGTGGTCAGACGAATCAAAATTTGAAGTTCTTTTTGGAGAACTGGGACACCATGTCATCCGGACTAAAGAGGACAAGAACAACCCAAGTTGTCATCAGCGCTCAGTTCAGAAGCCTGCATCTCTGATGATATGGGGTTGCATGAGTGCGCGTGGCATGGGCAGCTTACACATCTGGAAAGGCACCATCAATGCTTAAAAGGTATATCCAAGTTCTAGAACAACATATGCTCCCATCCAGACGTCGTCTCTTTCAGGAAAGACCTTGCATTTTCCAACATGACAATGCTAGACCACATACTGCATCAATTATAACATCATGGCTGCGTAGAAGGAGGATCCGGGTACTGAAATGGCCAGATCTTTCACCCATAGAAAAAATTTGTCGCATCATAAAGAGGAAGATGCGACAAAGAAGACCTAAGACAGTTGAGCAACTAGAAGTCTGTATTAGACAAGAATGCAGACTGTTATAAAAAGAAGAGGGTATGCCACACAGTGGTAAACATGGCCTTGTTCCAACTTTTTGAGATGTGTTGATAACATGAAATTTAAAATCAACTTATTTTTCCCTTAAAATTATACATTTTCTCAGTTTA
>NW_024875789.1:0-883 GCF_018340385.1 Cyprinus carpio
GGGACCCGGTTTAAAAAAAATAGTGATTTCACTCTCCCAAAACACCGGATCCATCTGGACGAAACACATATACCATATAAAATATTTACATATACAGCTAAACGTGTCTCCGTGTGTATGGGGCTTTACTGTGATTGTTTTTGTATGACTGTGTATAACAACTGACTGAATGAAACGATTCCCACGTACAGTGCAGTGATACGGTTTTCTCCAGTGTGAATCCTCTCATGTGTTTTCAAATTTGATGAATCACTGCATCCCTTTTCACAGTGTGCACACTTACAAGGTTACTCTCCCAGTGTGGATCCTCTCATGTGTTTTCAGACGGCAGCTGATTAAATTTCTGGTTACAGTGTGAACACTTATAAGGTTTGTCTCCAGTGTGAATCATCTTATGTGTTTTCAGACTTGATGAATCACTGAATCTCTTTTTCACAGTGTACTTTTACTTATAAGGTTACTCTCAGTGTGGATCCTCTCATGTGTTTTCAGACTTGTTGAATGACTGAATCTCTTGTCTGGTCTTGAACACTTATAAGGTTTCTCTCAGTATTAAGATCCTCTCATGTGTTTTCAGATTTGATGAATTCCTGAATCTCTTGTCACAGTGTGAACACTTGTAAGGTTTCTCTCCAGTGTGGATCCTCTCATGTATTTTCAGACTTTGCAACTGATTAAATCTCTGGTCACAGTGTGAACACTTATAAGGTTTCTCTCCAGTGTGGATCATCTCGTGTTTTTTTAGATTTGCTGAATCAATGAATCTCTTGTCACAGTGTGAACACTTGTAAGGATTCTCTTTAGTGTGGATCATCTTGTGTTTTTTCAGATTTGATGAAACACTGAATCTCTTGTCACAGTGTGAACACTTGTAAGGTTTCTC
>NW_024875789.1:952-1054 GCF_018340385.1 Cyprinus carpio
ATCTGGTGCCGTTTTAAACTGCTCACTGAACTAAAAGTTTTTTCACACTCAAAGCACATGTACTCTCTCACAGCAGTATGTATTTTCTGATGTACTTTCAAA
>NW_024875789.1:1090-1173 GCF_018340385.1 Cyprinus carpio
CTTCTCCTTTGCATGAACTCTCAAGTGTTTCTTCAGAAGTGAAACCCATAAAAACATTTTACCGCATTGATCACATGCGTGCT
>NW_024875789.1:1896-3245 GCF_018340385.1 Cyprinus carpio
TTTTTGTAAGTAATCTTCCTGATGTATCCCAATTCTTAGCATATACAAAACCTCAGGAACAACTTGATATAACAGAAACTATGGACTCTCTCTTTTCTAGCATTTAAATACAGTTGCCCTTTTACGCTTAAGGAAGGTTAAGGAAAACAGTCTGACACCTGCAGTGTAAATGAGCACACTCACACACCAAAGAGAGCAGCCCGGAAAAATTGGAGCGCAGCTGAGGAAAACAAACTAGGAGGTATTTCTGTATTGCTTATGGGAAAGTAACCTATCCTGTGAAAATCATTAAAACTGCTAGTTCTGATTAGTTTTCATCTCTCTTTTTAGAAGAAAAACAAATATAACCCCAGGTATTTATTTAATACAGTGGCTAAATTAATGAAAATAAAGAATCAACAAGTGTTGACATTTCCCAACATCACAGCAGTAATGACTTTATGAACTACTTACTTCTAAAAATTGGATACTATTAGAGATAAAATTGTAACCATTCAGCCGTCAGCTACAGTATCACATCAGACAGTGCACTATAGATCCCTTGAGGAACAGTTCCACTCATTCTCTACTATAGGAGAGGAAGAATTGTATAAACTTGTTAAATAAAAACTGAATGGAATGCATAGTCGATATAAAACTGGATGGCCAGTAATTTCTTACTGCTAAATTCTGAAAAACAGGAGGTGTTAATTATAGGGCCTAAAAGCTCTGCATGTAATGACCTAGAGCGCTGTCTAAGCCTTGATGGCTGCTCTGTCAATTCTTCACCGTCATCAGTTAGGAACCTAGGGTGTGCTATTTGATAGCAACCTTTCCTTAAGAAAGCCACGTTTCTAGCATTTGTAAAACTGCATTTTCCATCTCAAAAAATATATCTAAATTACGGCCTATGCTCTCAGTGTCAAATGCAGAAATGTTAATCCATGCGTTTATGACCTCAAGGTTGAACTATTGTAATGCTTTATTGGGTGGTTGTTCTGCACGCCCAGTAAACAAACTGCAGTTGGTCCAAAATGTCAGCAGCTAGAGTTCTTACTAGAACCAGGAAGTATGATCATATTAGCCCGGTCCTGTCAGCACTGCACTGGCTCTATCAAACATCGTGTAGATTTTAAAATCTTACTTATTACTTATAAAGCCCTGAATGGTTTTAGCACCTCAGTATTTGAACAAGCTCTTGTTACATTGTAAATCCTCCACGTCCGCTGCGTTCTCAAAACTCAGGCAATTTGATAATACCTAGAATATCAAAATCAACTGCGGGCGGCAGATCCTTCTCCTATTTGGTGTCTAAACTCTGGAATAACCTACCTAACATTGTTCGGGAGGCAGACACACCCTTGCAGTTT
>NW_024875790.1:0-3384 GCF_018340385.1 Cyprinus carpio
TGATATAGGTTTCAGAAGAGGGTGTGGCAAAATGGCTCGACAGCGCCACCTATCGTAAAAAAACCAAAAGCCCTCGAGCTGTGTTTCACGTACATGCACGAAAATTGGCACACATATGTAAAGCATCAGTAATTGATATACTTAAAATTCAGTTATGATCATAGCGCCACCTACTGGCAGCAGGAAGTGACATATTTTACACTGTAACAAACTACCCTGAGAGGATTTTACTTGACATAAATGTTTTTTTCAGTCACTCTATTCCAAAGGCCTGTGCTGATGTTAAATTGTGAAGATCTTGAGTTTTTCGTTAAAGAGGCGTGTCCATGGCGCCCGTCACAAAGTTCGATGTCGCCATGGGAATAAAGTTATTGTAACTCAGAGCATAAAATGTCCGATCTTACGCCCCAAACTTCACATGTTAGATAAGAGTCCACTAGCCTGAACAAATCCTGAAGCTTGCCAATATTCCATCAGGTGTGGCAAAATGCCTGCGTCATAGCGCCACCTATACAATTTCAGCGGAGTGCGCCTCGAAATACGTTTACATTACATTGTACGAAATCGGTACACACATGTAACACACCAATACCTACAAAAAAAGTCTCTTGGTACAGGGAATTCGAATCCCAACAGGAAGTCAGTTATTTTGAATTTTCTCTGAAGAATTTATTATGCGTTTTTGCCATTTTTCAGGGTTGTACTTTGTGGGCTTTATCCTAGAATTTTATTAAGATCAACACTAAACTTTGTCTGTATTCTAGAGCCTTTCGCGATGTTAAATTCTGCGAAGATCTTGAGGTTTTCGTTTAAGAGGCGTGTCTGTAAGCTGACCTTACAGAGTTTCGATGTTTCGCCATGAGAGAAAGGAAGTTGCTATAAATCAGACATACAATGTCAATCACCCCAAACTTCACATGTTTGAGAAGACTCTGACTGAATATATCCTACATGCCAATATTCGGAGAAAATATAAGCTATAAGCGCCACCTGCCTGCCTGGCAGCAGAGAGTATTGACATGATTCTACGCCGTAACAAACTACTCCCTAGGGAAATTGTATGCTTGGCATTTTTATAATTTTTTTTGGTAGAGTCTTATCTAAAGGCCTTTCTGCGATTTTGGAGTGTGAACATCTTGAGGAGGTTTTCATTAAAGAGGTGTTGTGGCACCCGTGATAACGGATCCGATGTCGCCCGCAGAATAGAAGTTATTGTAACTCAGGCGCCAGATGTCCGATCTGCCACCCAAACTTCACATGTTGAAAGAGTCTTGGCCTGAGGGCATCAGAAGGTCATTATTCCACTATAATCCTTAAGCCACCTGCTGGCAACAGGGAAATAGCTTGTTTGCACTAGCAAACATGCAATGTCAATCACACAAACTTCAAATATTTGGAAAGAGTCATGGCTGAAGATATCTAAAGGCCAATATTCGAGATTATAATCACCAAGCCACCTGTTGTCAATGGACTTTACTCATGCCTCTTATAACTGCCCTCCAGGCATTCCATGTTCCAAAGCTGCACACTAAATTTGTATGGCGATAAAGGTGCTGGGACTGAAGAATGTACATGCTGAAATCAGTTATAGTCCATGGCGCCACCAGCTGGCCAGCTGGAAGGTAGCTTTATATAAATGACTTTGGCCTATTTCTCTTATATTTACGCATATAAAAGCTATATATGTTTGCACGTTCCTTGTGTTTTACAAAAGCCACCGGCTGGCGGTGAGCCGAGTCGCGAGGGGCCGATTCATCAGCTGCTTGCAGCTTTAGTATTATTATTATTATTTTTTTATTTTCTTTGAATAAGCCGGGTTTTTTTTGGGAGGCCTTAACGTGCTCAAAAACTCTTGAAAATTGCTTTACATACAATGGAATCTCACGACCCATCAGGGCGCCGGTATTTGGACAGGAGCACAGGCGTGGCCCAGGGGCTCGAGCGCCCCCCCTGGAGACACAGTCATATATCTTGAGACACAGCTCACACTGCCTTGCATGTATTTTATATGAAACTCTGTACACTTATAGGATCTCATTGAGCGAACAACTTTCCGCTCTCTATGACATAGGCTCCGCCAGCCAGGAAGTCAGCTATTCAGGGCTGTTTAAAAAAAGCATGCTCCTGGAATTTGAAATACTCCTCTGAGGACTTTCAACCGTTCTCCTCGAAACTTCAGTGAACATGATCTCAAGACATTGGGGATGAAAAAATTGCCAGGGGATTTTTGATATCTCGAGCGGTTTGCCTTCGTGGCGTTGAAATTAGGGCAAAAAAATGAGAAACAGGAAATGTCTAATAACATCCACATACTACAGAGTTTTATCAAACTTCATCAGATTGTTGATGTGATGCGTCATGGTGTGGGAGTCAAGGGTATAGCGCCACCAACTGGCAGCAGGAAGTGTGTCATTTCAAAATGCTTTGAATTCAGCATCTTATTTTCACTTTCGATTTGCTTCAAACGCTTCATCAGAATAATGATAAAATGCGGCCGATCGCTAACAAAATCCTGTTGTAGGGGATCTTGATATCTAAATATAGTGTTGCCATGGCAACGTGTCAAACTTGAATATTCTGTTCTGGTGATTTTGAGGCAGATAAAATGCTCAGAATTACACGAAACTCCAAACACATATCAGTATTAATGATAGCTAGACAATGGCAAAAGCACATGAAAGGGCGTGGAGGAGGCACTCTATAGCTCCACCTTTGTGTCAAAATGGGGGTGTTGTTTGCTATAGACACCATAAACTTGGGTACATATTTATGTTTCTTACAAGACGAAAACAACTTTCTAATTTACAGTCATCAGCTGCGCACTCAGGAAGGTGGCATTTTGGGTTTAAATGAGGATTTTGGAAAATATGGCTGTGATTAAATGCATACTAGCTCCCAGAGGAGAATTACACTATACACACCAACTTGTGTTACATGAGAACATCCAATATACTGAAGATTTAAATTGCGAACGGGTATAAGGATAGCTTTAACAGGTGTGGGCCATAGCGATTTTATTAAAGTAACTTAAAAAATGCAGGACATATTTTTCCTATATCTTTGAATTCTTTATCTAACCCTTCATAATTTTTTACATAGTTATTAAGTCCATTCTTAGAAAAAACAGTAATTTTCATAAATTTATCATGTTCATGACCGCATAAAATTAAAACCTATCATAACTTCTGGATCTACCATTCTTTTTTACCTACCAGTGATGGCCACACAGATGGAGCTATCGGATTACTTCTTGTAAATATTATTGTATAAACGCGATAGAGATTAAAAAAAAGTTAATGCATTTTACTGGTAATATAGTTCTATATAATCATTTCACAAATGTTTATAGATCATTAAAAGTATTTTTTAAAATGGTTATAGATC
>NW_024875791.1:0-17925 GCF_018340385.1 Cyprinus carpio
ACATGCATATTATTAAAGGGGTGGGTGTTGGCTGACCCATTCTCCCCTTCCCTTTTTTTTTTTACGGGTTAGTTTAGTGTGGCAATGTTGCTGTTTGAGCATAAAACAGTTATCTGCTAGGGTTACGACGTGATGAAAGTTCAATGCAAACGGAGTGAAGGGTTTTTTTTAAAATTAGGGCAGTTTCATGCCTAAAAAAAGGCTTGTAGGTGACACGCAACACGATTTACTTCATGGGTCTCGTGACATCACCAACCCTGATAAACCCCGGCCCCAGGGAACATGAACAAAGAGGGCGGGTCCAGGTTGCACAGCAATTAGAGAAGAGGATGGAGTTGTTGGCCTATTGGCATCAAAACTAGGGCTGGAAGTAGATAACCTTATTTATTAAAATGAATCGAGTTTCTGTCTTCTAACGATTTTACACTACTGAAACAAAATTTTTTGTTAATGTAAGTGGTTGCAATCAATTTATTTTAGCTACTTTTAAATAAACAAATTTAGTTGACTAACTTTCAACAGTTTTTTTATGAAATGTAGCTAAAAATAAATAGTTTGCAAACCACGTTACCTTTAAAAAATGTTGTATAGTTTTTTTTCCAGGGTGAATTGATTCACAAGATTCAAAAATCAATGTTTCTAAAGCAGGAAATCTCTCTCTCATCCAGACAGTTATAGATGAACACAGGCTGCTCGATTAGTTTGCGTCTCAAAGCAAAATTGCACACAACATCCCACACTCCAGCTTAAAGGCACGCTGTCGTGACTCTGTGCCCACGGTTCCAGTGCTCTTGACCACCGCAGCACGCCTGCTCAAAGCGCTGCGTCGTGGCGGAGGGATTACTAGAGAGAGAACCAGAGGAAAAGCCGACCACGTCCACACCAGGTCCTGCCACCTTATATCTGGCTTACGCTTCCCCAATCCCTCCAGTCCATGACTTACAGCAGGGGAGCGGTTTCGCTCCGTAACTGTTACCGTTTAGACCGCGGGGGGGGGGACGGATGCCCAGCACATCTATGACCGCTTACTGACTCCTAGATGGAGACCATGGGGCTCATGGGTATCTATGTGCAGGGTAGGCTAAATGGCCAGACAGGGCTGACAAACACACACATGTCATATACCCACACAATCACACACTATATGACTGTGAGTGTGTTCCGATGTTGCGTTAAATAGTGTGGACATCCCCAGATAATTGTACTTGTGTTTTACGGTACTATGTAAAAACTGTATATTCTTTAGGCTCCCTGTGATCAACACTTAACACTATTACACTTCCCGTTACAGGACACTACTCAGCATTTTGACTTTCTCAGCCTTTGCTCCTTCTGATTGTTTAGAAGCTTTTCTTCAGATGGGGAAATTGTGGTAATGTTCTCATAAATCACCCTGACCTTGTATCATTTGCATACCCAGGTCATAAATACAGCTTAGAGATAATGTCACAACCACGTGCACACACCAGCACACACACAACAGCCAACACCACATACACATACAAGCCCACACACACAGCCCATGTCTTCCCATCCTCATCTCACCACATCTAACCCATCACACACTTACAGACCCTATCACTCTACACATCCTAATATCAGGAATTTACAACCCTACATGCCCACTTCGACCCGTCACAGTCTGCCAATGCTCACACACAAAGTTACACACATCATCAGCACACATCACAAACACACACACACACTCACACACTCACGTAGCCTATTCCTCCCGTTCTCACGCACGACCCTCAACACACACGTACACACACACACACACACACACGCACAGTCACGCCAGTCACACACACGCTAACACACACACACACACACAAACACACACACACAATGACACACACACACACACACACGGGCACACACACAACATACACACACCCCTACACACACTATACATGTACACACACAGTCACACACACACACACACTCCTCCCTTCACACACACACCGACACAGTCACACACACACACACACACACACACACACACCACACACACGACACACACACACACACACACAAACACCACACACTGACCTATACACACTCACACACACACGACACACACACACGGACACACACATATCATTTGGTGTGTGTATTCTCTATACTACTGACATATACAGAATATCTATCGTCACTATACTTTTATTCATCACTAGAAACCAACCAACACACTATATATCATATATATATTATATATTATCTATAATAGCTCACATCTAAAGAATATATCTCCATCTTCTCACCATTAATAAACACACACACAACCCATATACATAGTATATCTTTCCTTGTCTATCTGAGAGAAGAGAGAGAGAGAATGTAGATACAGATACATATTTAGAAAAGATTGACCCAGACCTCATTAAAATCTACATGAAAAATCATAAAAAATCTAGGAAGTGTTTTCTCCATTTTGAGCGTTTATTTTATTTTAATAACTATGCATGTTAATACAGTTCGTTTGCATTGTATTATTTGCATTTAGGTCATAATTTTTCTGCTGTCAGCGACCTGTCAGAACAGACCCATTGACCACAGGTTTCCTTCATTTCAGAGTCATTTGTCTAGGTGGACAGTGTTCCCCAAGGGAGGTTTTAAGATTCTGCTTCCTTCTAGTGACAGTTTTTGTCCTCAATCATAGCTAAACACACACATTCATAGAGAGTCTCTGGAAGTGCTTGTTTTTGTGTGCTGTGCTTTTATGGAGTGAGAGAGAAGTAATGTAAAAAAATCAAAAGAAAATGCTTTCTTTCGACTCATGTTTATCTTTGGCTGATCAGCCCGGTGTTTGCTTGTTCAGAGCAGGATTTAGACATTTAATGAAGTTTTAGACCTTTTCATGTGGTAGCACTTATAATAAGCTCTCATTTATGAATGCATTAATGAATATACAATGGATAAGTATGTGCTTTTTACAGCATTTATAAATGGTTGTTTATATTAGTTCACAATGCATTAACTAATCATAACAGATATAACATTTGATTTAAATAAAAAATTGCATTGGTAAATGTAGAAATTATTTTATATATAAGCAATATAAAGGAACTGCTTCGTCATTATTGGTTTCTATCACTGTGCACTTTGTGTTAAGCTCCTCTGCTCGGCATTGTGGGAGTTGTACACCTGGAGACTGATTTCTGGACAGATGGACAATGCTTGTGTTGTTGCATGTGTTGAGCAGCGTCCCAGTTTTGTCCTGCGTTGGTGTGATGCTGTACTTCGAGAGATGCTCAACACCTTCAGAGAACAGCTGCGTTTCTCTCATCATCGTGCGAGCAAATCAACATGTGTTCGGCATACTACTATATCAGGAGCTTAACCTCAGACAAAACATTTGATAAGCTGCCACATGCTCATTAAACTAGATCTGAAACTTTCTTTTTTTTTGCAGAACTGGCGCGGGTCAGTACAGTTCATGCAGGTTCGTTGCGTTAGCCGTCACATTTCTGTCTCTAGGCTCCGTTCACCTCCTGTCAGAGCAGAGAAATTGTGTTCTTATGCAGGTGGCTGTCAGGCGTTTGCCTGTGACTGATGGCCTGACATGTGTATGTGTGTCCTGTAGAGACTGAGACGGCTTTCCAGAGCTGCAGGTGAGCTCACTGAAAAGTAAACACAGGCGAGGCCTCTCCGAAGGTCGTCAGACTTGGTAAGCACCTCGATAAATTGGCAAACCGTTTACAAATGAGAAAGTGCGCTTTCATCATGTTTGCATGTCTCCTTTGGTGCTGGACATCAATCTGCAGGACACTGCATCCGCTCGCATCATTCCAGACAAGCGTCTGCAACCCAAACCTGGGCGTAATTACAGTCTGTGTCGTTTTTCCAGATGCAAAAGAGCTAGTTGTGAAGTTTGTTGCATTGCTCACAGATGTATTGGAATGGGCTTAAACTGAACAATCTTCTTCTATATTACACTTAAAATCAAAATTGATTGTGTTTACTTACAGTGAGCTATTAAGATTCATACTGCAATGTGTCTTTGTAATTTTACATAATAAAACAGAGCGCTCTGCATTTTAAAGTGTATTACATGTAGCATAAATAGGTTATAGCATTGAGCAAGCAATGCCGAGGTCATAGGGCGTACCCTTAAAGGACTAGTTTAGCCGAAAACGAAAATGTGCTCACCCTCAGGATGAGTTTGTTTCTTCATCAGATTTGGAGGGCGTGTCATTCCATCACTTGCTCAGCAATGGATGCTCTGAGAAGATCTGGAGAAGACAAAAAGCTGAAACAAATCCATCATTAAGGCGTTTTTAACTAATATACAAATCTGTAATCCATAATAAAGTTTCTTCTTGTGAAAAAGTGTCATCTGTCGTCTCTCACATCAAAATCCAGACACATATTTGTTTAGAGCTGTTTAAACGCTGTGCAGAGTTCTCTCCTGATTCAGACACTTTTTTCACTGGAGGAAGTGTTATTATGGAGTATGGACTCATATTTTAGTTAAAAACTTCTTAATGATAGATTTACTTCCAGCATTTTTACTTCTTCAAAGATGTTAATTAATGGACTAGAGTGGTGTGGATTACTTTTAGATTATTGTGTTGTAATTTAATGTATCCTGCCTTGTATTTGTGTCCTCTTCCTATTGATTTTCTCTTTAGTACAGTATGTGGGAAAACTGCACAACTTGAGTCATGTTATTGCAGGCGTGCTGTAAAGGTGACTTTACTGAGAAGATGGGTAACTTAAAGAAGATTTAACCTCAACTGATTCCTCCAGCGTTATCTTATAACCATATCCCCCAGACTGATCTTCCAACCTTCACCGCTGTTAAATTTCTGCCACACTGAGCCAAACCTGCATGAGGCACAAGAAGCAGAGCCGAGGGGAAACGGCGGCTGGGTTTTAGCCAGAATGCATTTGTAAACTCCATGACCTCGGCTACAGGATCAAGTGTTTGAATGTTCTGTCTTTTTGCTGATATATGGAAAAAACATGATGGCTGTTTTCCCTCTGGCTGCGTGCGCTCAGAGCCGAGGTTGTGCTGACTTGTCTTGTGGACGTGCGGCTGGCGATTGAACCACGTCCAGCACTGAGTTTTGTTTAAATTCCACACCAGAGGCTCATTAGTTGCGTGCAACGCGTCATACTTTGAGCCCAAACTGTATTTTTGTAGGTCAGATATTTTTGGCATTGCATAATAAACTGTGGTGAAGTGCGCTGCTTTTCTTGTTTTTTAAATGACTTTGCGCGAAATTCCCACCAGAATCAAATGGTAGTTTAAAGGGAATCGTTTGTTTTCCAGTTTTTACAATTTGTGACTTTTTAGTATATGTGTCCTTGTCAGGGTTATTATAGGTAACTAAAAAAACTATTATTATAGGTAAAAGACTTTTTTTTTTACTTCAAATAAAGTAAACTTTAAACTGAAATAAAATGTAAAAAAAAGCAACAACAACAACAAAAAAACAACTTTAATTTAATTTAGCTAGTTGCCAAGGCAACATTTCTCATTTTTCATTTAGTTTTACCTTTTTTGTACTAAAATAACTCAAACTAAAATTAAAACTGAAGCTATATAGATAGACATATAAATAAATAAATTAATTAATTAATTAATTAATTAATTAATTAATTAATAGAAAACCAAAAAAAAAAAAAAAATGATGAAGAAGACACATAAGCGTTGACTAAAATTAAAATGAAAACAGAAAATATAAAAAAAAAAACTAATTAAAAATAATAATATATAATAACACCAGCACCTTCATAATATTGGGTCTCATTTTAAAAGCCAGAAAATGAAAGTGCACAAACTCAAGCGTAAATAATACTTATTAATAATATATACTACTTTCGTCAAAAATTTGGAATAATTACAATTTTTTTTATGTTATTTGTTTTTAAGAAAGAAATCTCTTTTGCTCCCTAAGGCTGCATTTATTCAATCAAAAAATACAGTAAAATCAGTAATATTGTGAAATAATATTTAAATTAAAAACAAAGTGTTTTTCTATGTTTAATATCTATTTGAAATGTAATTTATTTCTGTGATCAAAACTGTATTTTCAACATCATTACTCCAGTCTTCAGTGTCACATGATCTTCCAGAGAAATTTGAAATTTATTAGTTAATTTTAACAAACCTCATGACATTAGATTCAGCTGAATAAACCAAAACGACTAGAAAAAAAACTCACCGTAACACACCCTTGTGGCGACTCTGAGAATGCAGCATTTACTTGTGTTACATACAGTATGTGTAACATGAGACATAACAGTGTGTGAAATCAAGCTTGTGTGTCTCGGAGGCATTCGGTTTTACATGTATTTAATGTTTTCAAGCGTCCGTCAGAATAATATTCCACCGGAAACACAAATCTCTCGACGCTTGGTCTCTGTGTGTTTCCAGCTGTGTTTCTCAGGCCATTTTCTGTGTTGCAGTTCAAACACCTGCATAGCATGTCATTAAACACCGTTCATTAGAGAGACTTAACCAACATGCTTCCATTGTTTTTCATTGCAAGCGCTTTACTTTCGTGTTTTTGTTTGTGATGAAAACTCTAAAACTAACGCATTAAAAGTTCATTTTGTGCAAGCGTTAGAATTGCTGCTGACATGCAAAAAACTTACCTGGCAGCCAGATCCTTGTTTTCTGTGTCCACAGGTTGATGAAATCTATCACGATGAGTCTCTGGGAACCAACATCAACATTGTGCTAGTCAGAATGATCCTGGTGGGATATGCGTCGGGTGGCTTCTGAGTGAAATGTTTGATTAAATATATATTTTCAGTACTGAACTGAGCCTCTCTTCATGCTGTTTAGGCGTGCCTCTTAATGAAGTGTATAGTGAACAGTAATAGATTTTGTGGGTGAAAAATCTCTTTAAATAATAACATATCATTTCAAAATAATAATGGAGCTGCTGGTCTGTCAGTGTGTTTGTTTATGAGCTGATGGATTACAGGTATTGTACGTTTGAGAAGAAAAATTATATTTCAGTGCATTGGTGCTCAAATTTCATCTTCACTTTGCATTCTCCTGCAAAACTTTTGTGTTACTTAAAATTCATTTGTGTTCTTAGAGAAAGTTTTGCGTTCTCCGTCTTTGCTAAAAAAATGTGAATGCAAAGTATTTACTGGGAATACAAAGGTTTGTAAGTGAAAGAGAAAGTGCAAAAGATTTGAATTTTAATGCAAAATTGATCAGGGATTGAAAGCATTTTGTAAGTGAACCCAAAAAAAGCTTGAAATGTCAATGCAAAATTAATTGCAGACATTTTGTTAATAATGCAAAAGTTTTGTAAGTGAATGCAAAGATTTGAAATGTTAATTCAAATTTTATGGGGAAATGTAAAGTGAACACAAAGTTTTGTTGCAAAAATGATCAGGTTGGCCTTGAGACATTTTTGTTACCAATGCAAATGTTTTTTTTTTAAGTCAGATCAAAAACTTTTTATTAAAATTTGTCTGTAGCATTTTAGCAAAATTTATGGGTAAATGAAAATGTTTTGGGAGTGAACACAAAGTTTCTTGGGGAACATAAAAGCATTAAAATCTAATTTTTCTTTAGGGGTTGAATAGATTTGCGAACAAACCATTCCAACATCTTTGTGAACATTGAAAGGAAACAGTGATTTAAAAGACGGATCATTCCCAAATTGGGCGTAACTATAAGCAAACCATCTTTGCCGCTCACATTTGCTGCTGTCTTAGTTCCTTTGCTTTTTAACCCTTTAACCTCTTTGGCATATTTTGGATTTTTACTGATTTTGGCATACCTGAATTTAAAATAGTGCCCTACTCACATACATTGGAGTAAATTGATAGAAATTGTCTCATTTCACAGAAAATGCCCTAAGTTTTAACACACATGTGGAATAATTAATATTTCTTTATGTGTAGCCTATTTTTTTTCATAATTTTATGATAAACACAAATAAAAAATCTAATTTAGATTTTTATTTTTACTATGTTTTTATTTGAGAAGTCTGTTATTTAAGATTTAAGACTATTTTTGGTCCATCTCACTTCAGGCAGAAAGTTTATTTTGATTTCACTAGGTGCCAGTAAACAGGGGAAACAATTAAAAAAAAAAAAAAAAGTCATTGAGATTTATTTAAAGGGGAGGCAATATGTCCACTAGGGGGTCTCCATTCTGCGGGTTCAGGCATACCTGAAATTTTAAAGAGATCCTATTACGCCAGTACCACGGAAAACGCTGTATTGCTGCATCTGCTGTTCCAAAAAGCACCTCCTGCTGGCAGAGAATGAATGTGCAATTTTTATTAAGCATGAACCACTGTTTTTTGTTCAGACCAATGTGAAAATCAACAACATGTTTTGTATGCAAACACGCAGAGTTGCAAATGTGAACTGGGATCTAATGAGCAAAAGCTACTGCATTATAATAAAAAAAAAAAAAACAGTAAAATATATTTGTTATTTTAATTAATAGACTAAAATTAATTCGTAATTATGTATATTAATATAGCCCAATAATGGATACTTTTTTGCCCCATTTTTCGAAAACATTTTTTTTTAAAGTTAATCATTCTAAAAATCTTTTGTTTGTGAAACTTGTATCTGAAACTCTATGAAAAGCATGCTTCTTTTTTACAGTCATTTAATTTTATTTGGTGCAGGTCTTAAAAAGTCTTAAATATGAGCTTTAAATATCCTGCAGATACCATGGTCTGCCAAAACCACCAATTTATGTTATTTTAGGCTTATAGCACTTGTCCTGGACCTCAGCCAGTGAGGAGGGTTTATTACTGGACCTCAAGTTAATTTTAGCTCGAAGACCCCTGCTTCTATAGTGTATCCAGTGCTGAATTCTGCTGTCAATCAAACTAAGCTTTTAAACTCTAAGTGTATAATTTCTGCCTGTAATCTGACTGTACAGTTGAGTGTGTGTGTGTGTGTGTGTGTGTGTGTGTGTGTGTGTGTGTGTGTGTGTGTGTGTGTGTGTGTGTGTGTGTGTGTGTGTGTGTGTTTTAGAATTAGAAACGAGGCGCTGAATTAATTTACAGCAGATTGTGTTTCTGTACATGCCACTTTATGTATTCTTGTGCTAACCTTTTTTCATGTGAAATGCATGTGTAATTTTTCATTGCATTACTCAAGCAGATGGCATTTCTATCTCATGTATAAACTTGGGCACCGCGTTTTCAAAGCCTTCCACAGCGCTTCTTGGTGTTAGCTAGAAAGCTGCAAACATAATAGTGACAAAGAATATGTATTGAGTTTGACAACTAGAAAGACACAATTGTGTTTACTGAAAGTAGAGAAATGTATTGGTCCGCTTTCAGTAATTGGTTATTTTCTAGCTGCTTTGCTTGTTAAGACTGGTTGTCACTGAGCAGATGCAGATGCGTTTCGTGGATCATTTTAGAGTGCATAATAATAGAATATCTGAGGTTAAAAGTTCTGTTTAAATCGGGGAATTAAACTAAGCCTTTGGATATGATACAAACCAACAAGCAATAGAGATATCACGTTTGCTGGATAACATGATCATCTGTTTTGTTCAATACTACTTTAATTAAAAGTAGAAACAAATGGAAAATTAAGTTTGCATTTTGCATAAACATTTTCTCAATATTTTTGTGCTTTATAAGATTTTATTAACTAGAAAAATTATTTGAAATTTTCACAGTTGCTTTGTATTATATAGTTAAAAATTTTAAATTTGAGCATTTTATTTTATTTTGGCAATTATTAAATTATTTTAAATATTTTATTCTTTTATTTTATTTTTTTTATTTTTTATTTTATTTTATTTTATATGATTTATTGCTCAGCCATTTTGGCCAACTTTATTTATTTTTATTTATTTATTTATTTTTTTTTATATCTTACCTGACATTTTGGCCTACAAACATTTTATTTTATATATATATACAGTTTTTTTTTTTTAACTGCTCTGCCACATTTTTGGACCACTGTAGTTTATTTATTTTATTTTATTTTATTTTATTTTATTTTATTTGATTCATTATTTTATTATTTATTTGATATTTTTTTATTTTAGTTATTTTCTTTTATTTTATTTTATTGTTATTTGATTTTAACTTTCTATGCCATGTTCGCGTCAACAAAATGGTTCTTGTGATTTTTTATTGTATATTATTTTTAAATTTTTACTTTCTATCGGGACTAAGTTTTTTTCTGGTATTTGTTGTCTTTGTGTGTTTCCAGTCCATTCAGCCTGATTGAGCGGCGGGGATGGAATCCGTCCAGGAGTTATGGAGCAGGTGTGTGCCGCTGGGCAAACACCCAGCAGAGGCTCTACCCCGAGCACGCCGAGCATCACGACCACGCTATCGCTTCCTCACCATTCAAGATTTTGGATCCCGCAGGTATTCAAGGTATCTGTGTTTCTCATCGAATCGAGCTGTTCCTAGTAAGTGCTTCTTTTCTGCTTCTGTTCTCCAGCGGTTGGCATCTAATGCCAGCCCCCGTGGTGAAGACTGGGCAATCGTTGCCCACCTGCAGCCACCAAAATAACTCTTTGACGTGAAGGAAGTTTGTTGGCATGTAGAGGAAACTAGGTAGCTCTGTGCTGTGCACCATAACTAATATCCTATTTTTGGTTTAAAAGTGTCCTTTCTAACTAGTTTGATGAATTGACCTTATTGTGTTTCACAAGTACAATATTCTTGCATGCATGCTATTAAAAGGGACGGGTTCACCCAAAAAGTCCTAATTTGCTCATCCTTCTTACCTGGATTATTTTCTTTCCTTCCGCTGGACACACAGAAATATTTTAAGCAATCTTAGTAGCAAACAATTGACGGTAGCCATTGACTTCCTAGTCTTTTTTTGTCCATATAACTGTGGAAGTCAATGGCCGCTGCTTCAGCCTTGGGTGAGTATATAGTGGAGCATAATTTTAATTTTTTGGCTAATATCCCTTTAAATAAATGAGTAGAATTAAAAAACCTCTTTAGTAGTAGTAGTAGTGGTTGTAGTTTGAACACGCAGCAAATTGAATTAAGTGTAAATAAAAACAAGCTCCCGGCTGTAGGGGACAGGCTTACTGTGATTTGGTGTTAACAAAAAATTTGGTGGAAAAATGAAACACTGAAAATTCATGCAAAAAAAAAAAAATAATAATAATGATAAAAGAAGAAAAAACACAAAAATGAGACAAAGTAGACTTGACTGTACATCTGTCCTGTCTATGTCGGACATTGAGTCTATGTCTAAGATCCATAACTCGATTCAATAGTTTGAATTTACATTAAACTGCTATTTCAATAAAGATGTGTTAACTTCATGAAACATGATGACATTTAGATATTCTTCGTTTTTTATTTAATTTTACTTTTTAAGTTTAAAAATCATTTTTAATGAGTTTTGTTGTTTGTCTTAGTTAGTTTTTTATATTTTTAAATTATGTCTATATAATTTTTAATTAATTTTTTAATTTAATACTTTAAGCTTATTTATTTCAGTATTTAGTTATTTTAGTATTTTAAGTGAAACTAAAATGAAAATGAGAAATTTTGCCTTGGCAACCAGCGCTGAAATTAAAGTTTCCCATTACCATTTGTTTTGTTTCAAGTAACATACATTTTTCAGAATAATAATAATAATAAAATGTCAACACAGGTTCCTGCAGTGGTAAATTAAAAACAAAATGTCAAACCAAAAACTAAATACAGCAGCAACTAAAAAATATATCAACCCTCCATCATTCTTTTTAAGTGTGTGGAATGTCCATTGCATTAGAGGCTGCAGGATCTTTTCTCCTCTTCACTAAACTCACTGTTCTTTTCAAGTGATTGTTGAAGTCTCTGGTGTTTTGGTGGTTTTAATAGATGTTAGAAGAATCCCATTAACATGATTCAATAACCACAAAACCTACTGTTATCAGTAACGCCATATGTACTCTTATTAGTTTTTTCAAGAACTAAAACAACCATCCTTATTAATATGCCTCTAAATTGTGTTTTGTGCATCCTTCTTTCAAAAATACGTGACCTCCTGATGTTTTATATCTTTGTTTCTTAAAATGCAGTGACATGCACACACTGACTGTATTATATTACATATTATTACTCAGTCGAAGCTCCTGTCATTCAGTCTTTCTGAAGTTTAGGGACTCCGCTTCGAATGAGTGTCGTTATTAGGGTTGTCCGTGGTCCTTGTGTTAATTTTTAAAGACTGTTGGCCTCGCTAGATGCTACACCACACGCCTCTGTTGTGCTCATATAACATTGGCAAGACCCTGCAACCTTTACCCTGACCTGGCAAAACATTAGGCGTCCCGTCCCAAGCTTTACAGCCTCATTCCGGTAGCCCAAATATAGACGCTGTTTAACGAGTAAGGCTCATGATTGACGGTGCGTGTTAGTGGCTCGTCCTGCCGCAGTCAGATGGAGTTTCCAGCAAGTCCCGGATTCAGCGCTGCTTGTGCGTTATTAACAGCGGTAGTGATTAGAAATGACGTGGTCTGGAAAGAAGAGATCAGGAGAACTTTTTTAAAAAGCTGTCAAATCTCTGTTTCTTTTCCAGTAAGTTGTCGAGTGAAAGGAGAACGCTTCACCTTCAGTCAGATGTTTTCTCATTTCCATCGCTGGGCTTATTAATTTTTTTTTTTTTTTTTTTTTTTTTTTTTTTTTTTTTTTACATTTATTTTTTTAGGTTTGTTATGAAAAATTTAAATGGTTAAAAAAAAAGGATTTAAAAAGTTTCTCCATGATTATTGTGGTGCTTTCTTGTTTTAAAATGTTTTAGATATATAAAACTAGTGTCTGCGCTTGGTTAATAAAATGTGTTGTAGTTTATAGAATACTGTATATAAATAGTTTAGTGCATAAAATTTTTATGTAAATGGAAATTAAAGGTCAAGTGGAATAGAGTTTGGGAGAAAATAAATTATAAGTAGATATTAAATGTGAAATAAACTGTGGGGGGTTAGATTATGTATAGTATATGTTTTAATAAGTAAGATTAGATATAGTAAAAGATATAAAATCAGACGTTGTCATGAGTGTCGCATAATAAAAACATATAAACATATATATATGTAAATATATGTAAAAAAAAAATTATATTATACCGTAATGGATCATGTTGTGTACGGTGTTTTTAACATTTTAATGTAGGATATCTAATTTTAACTTTTGGGCCTTATTATAATATTGTAACTGTATATTTTTAATGTTGTGTGTGTTGTATATGACAGTATATCATATATCTATATATATAATAGATAGATAATATATTTTAGTTATATATATATATAATAGCATGTTCTTTTATATATAATAATATAATATTTTGATTATAAGAACATATATAGTTTTAATATATACCTTAATTGTTCCTTAGCTTTATTAGTAGAATGTACAGATAGCTGATTGGCTGTCAATAATTATGCTTTTGCAAAAAAATAGTTACTGTTTCTTCATGACATGACTTACTGTTACAGGGGGGTTCCGGGTCTTTTTGTTTTGTTATATACTGTGACTCATTGCTATTCTCACTTTTTTTATTGCGTTTTCTCTTCATCATCCGACTCTTTTTTACCCTATTTATGTTTATTGTTGCGACCAATTTTTGCTCTATTACTGATGACCTAACCAGTAGTAGCTAGAGTACAAAGCTTGGCTACTATCCTGTGTGAACCACCTTCATGCAAATGAGGACGGTTAATATCAAGGCAAGCCTCAGTATTTCCATATTAATTCATCTAATCTAATAACCCTGTGAATACTCACTAGCATGCCGAGACCGCTGTCCACAAACGCAACGCTTTTCCAGAGCATGCAGCGAGCTTGCACTCATCACCTGTAGGACATTAATCTGAGGATAGCTAAAACGGCTCAGCTAGCACTTGATTTTCTTATGCAAAAAAAGACCCTTTCTCCCGTGGCTAAATTACATGTTGCGACTATTTTTAAATTTGAATTGTATTTTATGCTGTTTTTAATAAAAAACTGCACCTAGGTGAAAACCTACATGGCTGGGCTGCTGGCCAGGGGAAAATCTCACTAGGATTATTACCCATGCAATCAGATGATGCTGAAATCGTCCCCCAGTTTATTATTGAATTGGCTATTAAATAACTGTATTTCAACAACTGAACCGATCGAAACCCGTTCATCTGTGAATAAAGCTTCTTCAATAAAATCTGCGCTTTCCTCTGCTTTCTCAACCCTTATGACATTGCCAAAGAACACACGTGAATGTCAAAGACAGGGGATTCAAATAGCATGAACAGTTTTTGTTTTACAAGGAGCCGGGCAAAGACTGTCTTTGGCTAAGCTAAACTAAAAGCTCTAGCACGGCACATCTCTGAATCGAGTGATCCTGCCTCTCTGTCTGTGTTTTGTGCTTTCTCTCTGTTGTAAGCTTCAGGTGTTCGTATGAACAACTGTGTGGTGTGCTCTGTTATAGTATAAAGGCGTCGATGGCTATTCCGTTTGTGGGTGGGATTGATGCAGGAAGCTTTTTTTTTTTTTTCAGTTCGTCCGGGGGTTGCAGGCCAGAGGCCCGACAAGAAGGAGCCAAACCGGAACCAGCAAGCCGGCAATTGGTTGAGCTCTTCTACACAGAGGCAGTAGGTGGAGAACTTGTACAAATAGAACGTACACTGAAGTTTCCATCGAAAAAAAAAAAATAGGAAAATAAGGTGAATAAAATACAAATTTTTCACTGCACTAAAAATTTTGCGTAAAGTCACAAATAACGAACTGAAAATGGTCGTATTTTTCCTTTCAAAACATATTCCTAACAAATCTCCATTTAAAAATGATGACTTGATTTGCGTTTTTTTAAAGGGTCAAAAAAAATGTGAATTCGGTTGCACAAAGTTAAGATTTTATTTCAAATTAAAACTACTTTCTATTTATTATATTTTATGATGTGAAATATACATTACATCAAGTTTGGAGTTGGTTAAATTTTGTATTTCGAAGGAAATTAAATATACTTGTATTGCATGCATTAACAACGATCAAATGTGAAATAAGGAAAAAACATTTTCATATGATAAAATAAACGTTAGAAAAGATTTGAATGTCCATTCTTCAAATCACTATGCTGTTGCTTGTTTGAAGCTTTCCTGTTCCTTCAAGAGAATTCCTGAAAATAAAAATGTACACTGATTCTTTCCCCAAAACTATTGTGCAAGGGGCACAACTGTTTTGCAAAACATGATCAGAATATTAGAATGCTTTCTGGAAGATCATGATGTACCTGAAGACTGGAGTAATGGTATTGCTCTGAAAATAAATACAGCTGTGCATCAACAGAAATAAAGGTTATAACAATTTAACCAGTTATTCATTTCACCGTTGCTGAACCTAACTGATGGCATTTCATTCAGTTAATTTCTAAAAAATATTTTTCACAAATTTACACGGGTATTTTTGAGGCAAATAAGAGAAATGCAGGCGTGGGTGAGTCAGAAGAGAGACTTTGAAATGGTACTGTAGTTTCTATAACTAGCGAACCAGCTCACTTAGTTTTGGAAGAACAATGCATAGCAAGGAAATCAAAGAAGGCTTATTGTTTTGACAAGTCATATTTAAAGTTCAGAATTGCCGTTGCCGTTGCCCGCGTTCAGTTCATCATGGTTTCTCTTTGATCTCTGTTGCCTAGAGTTCGCCCGGTAAGACGTATGCCTGCGGGGCTGCGGCTCAGCCACGAAGGCGGCTTTTCCTCTGCCTTTGTGGTGGCTACAGAAACCGGACCGTCTTAAGTTTACAAGTTTACTTTTTTCAGCATGATATCAGTGTTTAAGATCGTGTAGGTAAAGCACGGCACGTTAGCATGCATTTCCAGTAATTGCTCCTGTCTTTTTTATAATAATTATGTTTATGAGCACATTAAGCAGGAGCGCTTTGAGACTTGGTAAGGACTTTCATTCATCAAGCAAGAAAATGTACTCACCCTCAGACCATCCAAGATTAGGATGAATTTGTTTCTTCATTAGGTTTGTAGAAATGTAGCACTGCATCAGTGTCTCATCAATGGATGCTCTGCAGTGAATGGGTGCCGTCAGAATGAGAGTCCAAACAGCTGATAAAAACATCACAATAATCCACAAGTAATCCACAGCACTCCAGTCCATCAGTTAAAATCTGGAGAAGACAAAAGCTGAAACAAATCCAGCATTAAGACGTTTTTAACTAAAATACATCCATAGTCCATAATCCATAATAACACTTCCTCCAGTGAAAAAGTCCATTTCCTGTCATCTCTCACATCAAAATCCTGCCACGTATTTGTTAAGAGCTGTTTTGGACTGTTTTAAACTGTGCTTGATCTGTGCAGATTTCTCTCCTGATTCAGACCAGACCACTATTTTACATCTACATCTCGGATGAGGATGAACACATTTTCAGCAAATGTTCATTTTGGCGTAAATGCTCTCTTTAAGTTGCAATTACGAAATATTGTCTACACAATTTGCATGCATTTCATCAGATGTATGCGAAGAACGGCAATAAAGCTCTGCCAGGAAAAAGCTACTCATTCAGCTAGTTTATGAGGCATCATTTAGTGTGGTTGCATGAGCATGATAAAATACATAAAGCATCTATTATATGACTAATATGCAAGAAAGGCAGAAAGAAATATGAAATTGCTCAGCATGTCCATTGCATTATGATCAAAATTAGTTGAATGCACATTATAATTACAACACAGAAGAAGGAACATCGCTGGGGGACATGAACATAGTATGAACATGCACTGCTGCGATTAATGCTACTCAATAGCGCCCCCTGTAGAACAGAGCTCTGCCATGAGAAAAACTGGCTCCTTTTGCCATTTTGCAAGATGGTTTATATTTTCGGGTTCATTCCAGGTCTTAAGTAACTTAAGAACAGGCATGCATCATCTTCTGTTCTTCACTGTGGTCTGTTTCCTCATAATGTGATTCATCAGCGATGACTGCAGATTTAATGTTTGTTGTGTCTCTATGAACACTGACAACAGTCACATGATCTGGAAGAAATGCTCTGCTTATAGTCAGATGTTCCTGCGGAGAAGCTGCTTTAAGACTGTAGCTGATCAAGCTGCGTATAATTTAAAGTGCTTTAAGTCACATAAACACTGTATGACAACCACTTGACTTCCATAATCTGATGTATTTAGAAAGAATCAGGATACTGAATGAACAGTACTTTTACAAGAGGTTGATACTTGAGTTTTTTTAGTGATGAATTGATTGGGTGTAAAGAGTGTTTCTACATGACTCATGGTTAAAAGTAAGTTGAAAAGGAACGCAGTTTCTTCAGCATCATTCAATTTTGATGTAAGTGAAGATCAAGACAAAAGCTTTTTTCTTTTCTTATGATGTGCACAATTATTGAAATTAATAAAAAAAAAAAAATTAATGCTAAATGCAACTAAAAAAATATTTTAAAACATAGCAATAAACAACTCAATACTACAAAACAGCTACACAGAAAGTGCAGGAACGAATCAGTGAGTCGAAATGAACTGATTCGCTCTACCAAACATTACAGGACACCCTGTTTGATGAAAATGACCAGGAGTTTGCTGATTGCGTTGACTGTTTCAGGCTGGGAATGGAGCATGATGGCCAGGGAAACCGCTGCTCGGATGAGACCAGTATGGGCAGCATCATGGCTCCGCTGGTCCAGGCCGCGTTTCACCGCTACCATTGGTCCCGCTGCAGCAAACAGGAGCTCAACCGATACATCCAGTGAGAAACTATTCCTTACTTCTGCACTGATCCTCAATGTCCATCACTGAAGGTGATTTGAGCGATGAAGCATGAGTAGGGAGTGAAAACCAGTAACATCATTACATAAATGCCATTAAATCTGACGCTGTGGACATTTACACATCCTCATGTTGTTCCTTTTGTGTTCAACAGAAGGAAGTTAAGTTAGATTTCTTAATAGAACATTTGCCATTGATATTTAAATCTCTTAAAAGAACATTGGCCGTTGATATTAAAATCTC
>NW_024875791.1:18283-18427 GCF_018340385.1 Cyprinus carpio
TAGAACATTGGCCGTTGATATTTAAATCTCTTAATAGAACATTGGCCGTTGATATTTAAATCTCTTAAAAGAACAATGGCCGTTGATATTTAAATCTATTAAAAGAACATTGGCCGTTGATATTAAAATCTCTTAAAGAACATT
>NW_024875791.1:18672-18835 GCF_018340385.1 Cyprinus carpio
ATTGATATTTAAATCTCTTAAAAGAACAATAGCCATTGATATTTAAATCTCTTAAAAGAACATTGGCCGTTGATATTTAACTCTCTTAAAAGAACATTGGCCGTTGATATTTAAATCTATTAAAAGAACATTGGCCGTTGATATTTACATCTCTTAAAAGAAC
>NW_024875791.1:18907-19395 GCF_018340385.1 Cyprinus carpio
ATTGATATTTAAATCTCTTAAAAAAACAATGGCCATTGATATTTAAATCTCTTAAAAAAACATTGGCCATTGATATTTAAAACTCTTAAAAGAACATTAGCCAGTGATATTTAAATCTCTTATAAGAACATTGGTCGTTGATATTTAAATCTCTTAAAAGAACATTAGCTATTGATATTGAAATCTCTTAACAGAACATTGGCCATTGATATTTAAATTTCTTAAAAGAACAATGGCCGTTGATATTTAAATCTCTTAAAAGAACATTGGTCGTTGATATTTAAATCTCTTAAAAGAACATTAGCCATTGATATTGAAATCTCTTAACAGAACATTGGCCATTGATATTTAAATTTCTTAAAAGAACATTAGCCATTGATATTTAAATCTCTTAAAAGAACAATGGCCGTTGATATTTAAATCTATTAACAGAACATTGGCCATTGATATTTAAATCTCTTAAAAGAACATTGGCCCAAATCTCTTAA
>NW_024875792.1:0-613 GCF_018340385.1 Cyprinus carpio
CCTTTCACCTTCTACATTATCAAAGGATGAATTTAACGCTGTCATTTTAAAATGAACTAATTAACACAACTATAAAATATTTCCAGCACTATAAGGTGATTTCAAGTCACAAACAGCATAAATGACGGTCTCAAACATTAGAAACAACAGTATAAAAATATCCCTTTTTAAATAAACGTATTTCTTAAAACACAAATATATTATCTTCAAAACAACAAACGATTTAACAATCTCTTTCAAGGTCACTATAAAAATGTTCAAACCCTTTTCTTTTGAACCTTGAAGGGAAAGTCTTGTAATGATCAAGTGTTTCACCTTGCTATCCGTTTGCTGTTGTAAACGTGTGTCGAAGAATAAACGTCACCTGAAGAACACAGCCTTTCACAGTCCGTAGTGTGTCGATTAATCCTCCGTTTCAACTGTTGTGATTCATAAACGAAACTCGTTCAACCATCAGAAATCGATCCTCTGCACGTGAACACTCACTCCTTAAAGACCCGTCAACGTGGACACCGGTCATCAATGCAGCAGGCTTCGACGACGAAGGGAAATAAGTTCTTACTGTTGCTACCCCACTGAAATGATGGTCTTTTGCTCCTTAACTGATGTTTCC
>NW_024875792.1:872-3708 GCF_018340385.1 Cyprinus carpio
ATTTAATAAAAGCCTAGCATATGAAGAATGTGTTTTATGAATTTTTTTATTCATTCAAATCTAGGTATGAGCAAGGTCCTTTGGAATAGATGCTGATTTAGGGAATACAAGACTCACACATAGTTATTTATTAAAAGGTGAACCACCACCATTATGGCTTCATTGTCACAGTACAATCTGTTAAACGTTTTTTATTTGACTGTACTGTTTTAATGTAAATAGACAGCAATTTTATTCAGAGTTGGGTTTAACTGATGTATTTAAAAAAAAGTATCACCTGAATGTAGTTTAGATTCTTTGTGTGTGTGTGTAGTTATTTTAGTCTTAAGCTTCTTGTTAATTGTATGACTTTTGCTATTTATTATGTTTTCGCCATAAAGATCTTAGCGGATGACATGACATTTAATAAATAAATTTGGCTCCATTTATCAGTTATCAGAAGTATTGGTTAATCAGTAATCAGATTTGGTTCATAAAAGGCTGTATTGGTCAAAGTGACCTGAGACATACATATTATATATAGTAAAATGTCTACAATGTGACTACAATGTATTTGTTTTTTTGTATATATTATAAATGTAAACAAACAGTTTTGTATATCCGTAATCTATAATGTCTTTCAAACTAAACATGGTATATTATACCTTTTGGCTGTGGGTGTGGCTGTTTAGTGCATGAGGATCACATGCACTAAACGACTGGTCACATGATTAAAACAGTCACAAGATCAGTCCACACAAGTGGGTATAAAAAGTCTGCACACCCCTGTTAAAGTGTTTTTTTTTTGTTTGTTTGTTTTTTTTAAGATGAAAAAATGCAGAAAGTCAGATCTTTTTCTTTTTAGCCTTTAATGTAATATTGAAACCAACAAAATGAATGTTTAAAAAAAAAAACATTGGTGCACACCCATTTATAATGGAGGCATGGTACTCTGTTTGGAATAAGCCAATCACATTCAAACTCTCGCTGAAAAGTAAAGGTGTAAAAATGATCTATGCACACCATTTTTAAATTAATGTGTACTCATTATGTTTAATCAAAATTACTTGCTTGCAACAATCTAATTTTCATATCTGGTATCTGGGTTATGGGGGTCAATCTGGGTTAAGTCTGTTGCAAAAAATCCCACCTAAATTTTGCCTAAGCCATGTTGCAAAATGTTTTTATGGTCTGATGAAACAAAATTAAACTTTTTATTGCCATATGTGCCTGTATTTCATATTTCAACAGTAGCCAACCTCAAGCTCTGAATGGCATCAGAAAGAAAAAGAAGCAATTTAATTGCTGAGTTAGAACCAGACCTGAATCTATTTGAGAAAAAAAAAAAAAAAAAAAAAAAAAAAAACATGATTGACTTGAGGCATCCAGTACACAGGAATCCCCTGCAGTGATCAATCCTGGAGCTCTTTTGCAAGAAAGAGTGGGGAAAAAAGACAAATCAAGATGTGCAATGTTGATGGACTTTTATTCAAAAGAAATACTTAGCAAAAAACATTTTTCAACCAAGTATTTAGTTAGCTGGGTCTGCACATTTTTAAAAAACTGTGGTTATTTTAAGTCAAGTCACCTTTTTATTGTATTGTGTATTCAACAATACAGATTAGCCAAAGCACTTACTGTATAAATAGGAAAATAGAGTGTCAATAATGCAAAATTACATTAGTAAACAGTTTTCAGTTAAAGGCAGTTCATCAGTGAATTCAGTGATGCAATCATCTAGCTCAGTTCAAGTTATTCTTTGTTTTTCCTTAAAGTTTCTATTTGTTTACTTTAATTTTATTAAAGGTGGAAGAAATTATCTTGGATTCATTTTTTACAGCTCAAAAAACCTTTCATTTTAACAGGTGGGCAGACTTTTTATACCCACTAAGTGAGGAAAGGAATAGAGCAGTAAATGGTGATCTTTTTTTTGTCTTGCATTTTAAAATGTACTTCATCAAGTGCCACAATCTCTACCTAGAAATGTATGAATAGCTTTTCTCAACCTGCATTTATCCAGGCCCTTTTTTTTAAAAAAAATCTGTATTCTTGTCCTGTTTTCCATTAAAAAGATCTAAACATCTCTGAAACAACAAACATTTAATTGAAGCAAGACACCAGTCTTTAAGCTATCAGGGAGATTTTATTCATGATATTAGAAAACAATGCTTACAGCACCTTAAAGTGCTTTTTGTGAAACTTGTAGCACTGTTTTTGTCCTCAAAATTATGCCATGGTACTAGCCTCATTTCTATTGTTTTTTTTTTTTTGTTGTTGTTGTCTTTTTCAGATACGAGAGTCAGTGGGTGCAAAACACTATCACACATCAGCCAAATTAAACAAAGGCATTGGAGGAGCTGTTTCTGACCTGTGTAAAACGACAAGTATTTTGTAGAAGCTTTGCATCATGTGTCTGTTTTCCCATAACACAACAGGCTCATGGTTAATTGAAACTGTGCTTCCAAATGTAAGCCATGGCACTGTGTTCTTCTCACCACAGCGGGCTACAGCCTCATTATTCAGTGTTTTCAGTGTATTCAGAGCTGCTCACAGGTCACAGTAAATGCTGCCTGCAAAAACCCCATTTCAGCATCCAACTTATGTGTGTTGCTTATAGCGTTCATTTGGGAATGCAACATATGCTAACTTTCTTCCCAAGTTTTTAATGAGAAGTTCTTATAAATCAGCATTTGTCTCCCCAAATCAAAGCTCATTGGTTTAATGTTTGAAAATGAAGAAAATAAGCCATAAATGTTAGTATTGTAATTTTACAGTTGTGCTGTAAAATATTATATTTTTTAAATACTATTTACAGTGAAATATATGAATATTTATATGATGATAATATTTCTTTTTT
>NW_024875793.1:0-2644 GCF_018340385.1 Cyprinus carpio
GTATGCAAGCATGTGTATATCTGCATGTTTTTGTAAAGGTGTGTATGTGTGTACGTGCATGTATGTGTGTGTGTTTGTGTGCATATGCATGTGTTTGCATTAGTCATGGGCCAGAGTTTTTGTCGGTATGATAACCTTAAGCGAAAATATCACGGTTTCACGGTATCACGGTATTGTTGTTACAGCTCTGAAATTGTTATTTTTAAATGACTGGGTAAAAAAAATAAAAAAATTCCCGCTGGACACAATATATTTTGTTTTTGAGCAACATACAGAACATTAGAAACAGTAGAATTAATTATTTTTTTTCTTTGATTTGTTTCCTAAAAATAAAAAAATAAAGACTGACATCTTTAACCTAAATCTGTAATTACAGTTATTTCATTTTAATTATATAATTCATATACATATAATTTATATCATTTCATATCATTTAGTTATATAACAATAATCATACACATAATTTGATTTAATAATAACCCAATTTGAAGCAAAAACAGAATTTTCTGACAAGCTTTGTGAAATTATACCATGTAAACTTTTCAGAAGACAGTCAGCTCCCCTCAGAAACACATTCATATAAACCCCCAAATCAATATTGAGGATTTTCTTCCAATAGTTCGTGCATCATGAACAGTGAATGATCTGTCTGCTACAATATTTTTCTCTGTGCGTCCGTCTTCAGAGTCTCTGGTCTGTGTTAACGAGCTTTAACAGACTTCATACTTTCACATAAATTACATTTTGGAAAATAATTGCATTGCAACGCAGTTTGTGCAAGTGCAGAACAGAGAGTTGAAATAAGGCAAAAAACGGCCGGTTGCGTAAAAGCCAGAGTATATTTCGGCTGTCCGCGCACCGTCGGCATTACGTTATTTTCATAATCAAGAGGGCTCGCGGACAGCCGTGCACCCCGTGGTACTGCGCATGTGTCGAGCTCATCCGCGGTTGAGTATACTTTTGAAAGCTGTGCAGACGCGGCCGTGCGCGAGACGGAAAGGAACACTGAATGTGACGTGTACCCGGGTCATCCTACACACACGTGACTGAGCGCTCGCTCGCACCAACAGGAGGAGGAGGGGTCAGTGTTACTCTCTACACTGCACTCAGTCTGAGGGATTCCTACTCTTTCAGTCTCGAGGGGAGCAACCTGGAAACAGCGCATACCGCGAGGAACAGATAATGGAATAATAGTGGTTTTGACAACCGTGACATTTTCAAATCGTGGTTATACTTTGAAACCGGGTTCCTCGGCCCATGCCTAGTTTGCTGTGTGTGGTGAGAACTCAGGCCGTAGTTTTTATTGTGATTTCATTGTATGTATTATTATTATAGTTAATTTTTTTTTTTTTTTTTTTTTTTTTTTTTTACCTTTTGCTACAACCTTACTAATAATTTGCTTTATAATGAAAAGTTATATTTAGAGATTATAGTGAGGTTGGAACACATGCTTCTATTTTTTCCCCCAATGTGGCTTCTCCAGTTACCTACGAAGCAGCAAATGGGCGTCCACATCGAACCTAGCACCATCTCAGAGGGGCGGGGCGTGAAGATGCATGGCAAGCTTCTTTAATAAGTACATGGGAGGAATTGGCACCTCCAACAAGATGCTTCGCCGCTCAAAGTCGATTGCACGCGTAAAAACACGGAAGTGGTACATAACAATTTTCCGGCACTTCCTGGGACATTGCAGTGACCAACTGCTTGAATTTTACACAAAGCGTTGTGTGCCATCCACCATGGACAAAGCTGTGACCGCGAGGCAAAGAGCTTTTTCCAAGAGACAGCTGGCTGCTCAGACTCACAGGTGTTCCCCCCTGGATGCTTGGCCGAGAGAGAGAGAGATGCGATCATCTGCCTGTTCACGTGGTGACACTCCAAGACCTTTCACAGAGTTGCGCTCACGATGCAAAAGGAGCATCCATGGGAGTGCCAGAGATGTGATGGGACTTTATGCTTTGATTCAGGCGGGCCTTCAGAAACTACCATTTGTGACTGGTTGAAGGATTCAAAAAAAAAAATGCATACGGAGAACTGGGGAATGCAAAACAAATGGCTCCTGATTAAAGAAAACACAGGCACAAATCAATGTCCCAAAAGACTTGTATATATGTATTATAGTTCATTTTTTCAATATTGAGGCATTCAGATTCTTTTCATGCCATGAGTTTTCAGATTTTTTTTAAATAAAAGCAAATAGAATACTACTTTTTTTTGTCCTGAATTAAATTATATTTACAAAAACACCACACACTGGCGTAATACAATAACTTTGGTACCACACAGAGAAAGCCAATAATTTTTCCTGAAACAAAATGACACCCTGCACTTGAAGGCACAACATTGTGTATCTCATCACCTTTAGGTTCCCTCAAAGGGTTAAAGTTCATGGTATATATATACTGAATTTCTTCTCAGCTTCCCCAGACATTGCTGTTGGTTTAACTGGGTTATACTGTTTAAGAATAAAGCAGAACATTTTTATCAAAGTCCCTTTGTGTCCACAGTACATTGTGTGCAAAAGCTTGAACGGTCATGTTCATATTCATGTCATTTCACAATTATGCCATCATTAATAACACACTGTTCCCTTTCAGTCGGTCACTCTCGACGCCACGTCGGTGACCGACGAAAATGGGATATC
>NW_024875794.1:0-1980 GCF_018340385.1 Cyprinus carpio
TCCGCCGCAAGTCTATGGCAGCCCATAGAACCGACTGCGGGAAAGTTGTGAAATTTGGCACACACATAGAGGACAGTGTCAACATTAACCATCGCAAATTTTAAGTCTCTAACTCCAACTCTCTAGCGCCACCATTTGTCCAAACTTTCAAGAAATGTATGCTAATAACGTTTGAACCATAAGGTACAGAAGGAACATTATATTTTTCTCTGAATCCTTGGCTCATGCCAAGTCGATTGAACCACAAAATTCAAAAATCGCAAGGTTTAGTTTTTTTTCTATTTTTAGATATTCGAAAAAAGTACTTTTTCTATCTCTTCCTAGACGGTTAGTCCGATTCTCACCAAAATGAGCTCAGATCATCTTAAGACCATGCTGGCAAAAAGTTATGGAATTCAAGTTGATTCTTCAAAATGTTCTGGAATAACACGCAAACGAATTCAACAAAAAACACGCAAAAATAGTTATGAGGCTATATCTCCGCAATGGTTTAGGGTATTGAGACCAAACTTAGTGTATGTTGTAACAAGCATAGCCTGAGGCTACCTGCAGTGTTTCAGCGCAGTGCCCCCTAGTGGTCTGGAGATACAAAAAATGCATATTTTTGCACAGAACTTCTGAATGGTTTGGCCAAAAATCACAAAACTGGTCTCTTCAGATTTGGTGCATCATGTTGAATCGAATGATATGCAGTTTTCCCATGTCAGCCATTTTGGGCGTCGGCCATTTTGAATTATTATCTAAGTTGCTGTATTTCACAAACGCATTAGCGTATCGTAACGAAACTAATTACAAAAATGTTCGACACCATGCCCTGATGGTACTCAAAAACTTTGGGCACAGCGCCACCTTGTGGTCAAAAGTTATAAAGAAATTTACCATATATGCTAATAACGTTTGAATACATTGGACTATTGGAATGAAAGTGGTATCCCTAAATTCTTTGGATCATGCCGAGAACATCGATACCAAATATTACAAAATTGGCCATACTTCCTGTCCGCCATTTTGATTCATGTTGAAAACCTACTTTTTCGAACTCCTCCTAGACCGTTAGTCCGATTTTTACCAAATTTTTGACTCCGGATCATCTTCAGACCAAGATGACACAAAGTTATGATTTCGTGTCGACATACAAAACTGTTTTCGTTTAGCGCGAGATTAAATGAAATTGCTGAAGGATTCCAAAATGCATCTGAGGCTGTATCTCTGCACAGATTTGACATACATACCCAAAACCTCGTACGTGCCATTGTCACCTCCACTGACTGCATGCCGCCATCAATTTGGTAACAGCGCCACCTATTGTCTGAGAGTAATAAACATTACTAATTTAATTATTAGCAATGGAAAATTTTCATAACTTTTGATTTGCATTGACCTATTGTAATGAAACAGGTCTCACAATATTCCTTGTCAATGCCGACAACATACATATCATTATGTCATAATAAGCTCAATTTTCTTTCGGCCATTTGATTTATGTGAAAACCTACTTTTTTGCACTCCTCATCAACCTTTGGTCCGATTTTCACCAAAATCAAATCAGATGATCTTCAGACTGTGCTGACAAAAAGTTGTAGATTTCGTGTAGATAGACAAAACCGTTTTCATACAGCGCAGTTATAAACTTTAAGCACTGTGTCAAAATGACTCTAAGGCTATATCTCTTCAAAGCTTTGACATACTGACACCAAACTTTGTATGTGCAATAGTCACTTCACACTGACCATTCCACACTAATTTGGCAACAGCGCCACTTATTGGTCAAACGTGATAAGCCAATAAATCCTATTACTAGTTGTTGTGTTTATTGTTTTCAATCCATTTTGGCTAAAAGAATCTTAAAACGGTTTTAATTACTCATTCCTGCCGTTCGTCTGAAGCTTGCTCCTGTAGTGCTTGGCCCCGTAATTTCTGCTTGCAGCTATATTTATTATTATTATTATTATTCCGCTTCCGCCGCAAGTCTATGGCAGC
>NW_024875795.1:0-14733 GCF_018340385.1 Cyprinus carpio
ACAAGCGAGAACACGCACTGTCAGGCTTTCTTCTCTCTATCTCACTCCCCGATGCCAGGAGATGCTCTGACATCGCGTTGGCCGAACGCCAGAACTTTACCGCGTTCCCCTCCAGGTGAAGATTCTGCCTATGGTGTTGATGCAAATTCAGGAAGGAGAGAGCGTCAGTTTTATACTCGTGGCCCCGAACTGGCCGACCAATCAGCCCTGGTTCGCGGACCTGAGAGAGTTTAGTGGTGGCTCCCCCATGGCAAATTCCCCTCAGAAAGGACCTGCTGTCTCAGGCGAACGGCACGATATGGCACCCCAGCCCCGGGCTGTGGAACCTTCATGTGTGGCCGCTGCGGGGACCCTAAATGAGTGGGACGCTCTGCATTCACGAGTGCTGAGCACACTTACGGAGGCGCGCGCGCCGTTCTACCAGGGCGCCTGTACGCTCTGAAATGGGGAGTTTTCACAAAATGGTGTCAGGACATGGTATTGACCAGGGGACCTGTTTCCGCGGTCGGATGTTTTGGCGCTTTCTACAGCACACAGATTGATTGTGGGAGTTTGCCATCCACGCTGAAGGTGTATGTGGTCGCCATGCTTTTCGCTCTCGTTGATCGGCAATCGACGCAAGCACGCCTAGTTATCAGTTTTCAGGAGCGAGGAGATTAGGTCCTTCACGTCATTCTCCTCAGACCGGGCCGGGGACCTAGCTCTAGTTTTTTGAGGGCACTATTCTACCAATCGCTTCGAGCCCTTAGCTTCCATTGCGGTTAAGGAGCTTTCCCCGAAGAAGGCCTGCTTCTGTTTCCCCGCCCCCGGGCGAAGCTTGATTGAGACTTACACGCCGCTTTCGTGAACCACGATTGCATATTTTTTCGACCTGGCGACTGTACGTCACTCTCCTATGCCGAGACCGTTACGTCGAAGTCACCAATACACCATTCAGAGTACGGTTGTTTCCCTGCCCGCTTCATTCGCGTGAGCCGCAAGCCTCGCTGCGGACCGCTGATGCTCAGAGCACCGTTCGCCCTGTTAGGGCTTTTGGCGGACAATATGTGATCGCTCGGTCCGCCTTTCGATCAGTCCGGACCAGCTGTTCGTGTGCTTTGGTGGATGTAATAAGGGACGGGCTGTTTCAAAACAGAGACTTTTCACTGGATTGTGGACACTATTACGTTGGCTTAACGAATGCCAGGGGAAAGATTGTCCCCTCAACATCAAAGCCTTCATTCCGCGGAGGGCAATTGAGCTCGCATGGATCAACCATGGGCTAGAGGTATGTCTAATCCAGGATTTTGTCTTGCTGCTGGCTGGTCTTCCCAGAACACATTAAGCCAGGTTTTACAAGCTGGATGTACCCTCTGTAGCGTCACATGTACTTTCGATGAGTTAAGTTTCATTCATATGTTGTGAACTGGTATAACCAGCTATACAGTAGTTACCATAGCTGCTACTCTGTGTTACATGGTTTATAAGATTATAGCAGTTGTCACCCCAGCAAACGCTGTCGACTCTGGTTAACTCTCATGCTTGAGTGCTCATTGTGTTGTGTCTGCCTAGTCAGTGCAGGCCTTCATGTTCATTGCATGAAGATATGCAAATTTTGTTAGGGTCGGAGCAAGGTGTTCATTGGGTCTAGTTCCGCCTATCAGATGCGAGTACTCTTAGCGACTTATGGCTATTGGCTCAGAACTGTCTCGCTTATGTGTGGGTGTGATTGACCCCGTTCAGGGCTTATCTTCTCACTGCTTTCTCACGGCAGGATTTAATAGCGGTTCCCATATACGTCTTAGCTGACGTAATGTTGAGTTTACCGCCTTGATAGGAACGCCTCCGGTTACTATCGTAACCTCGGTTCCTGAGAGGCGGAACGAGACATACGTTAGCCGCCGTGGTTGCTGTTTGATCAGCTGTGCTAAGCGTTCAGTCGTGATTCTGACGTAATTTTCGCACCCATGCAGTTCTTATACTGCCCGGTACCGATGTCAGTATTTGCATGCTTCGATCAATTAGGCCAGCTGTCCCCAGCTGGCGTTAGCCCCATAAGATTTCAGCGAAAGTGAGAAGGAGAGGAGTTCCCATATCACGCCTTAGCTGATCGTAATGGGTCTCGTTTCCGCCTCTCAGGGAACCGAGGTTACGATAGTAACCGGAGGCGTTCTCACTCAGAGTTGTAACAACAAAGTTTAAGAACATCAAGAGTGTTGAAGACGTGGCTTTGGCTCTGATCTGCACTGAATTAAAAGCAAATCTGCAAAGGCTATAGTTTGCTCAGCTTAAGAAGATCTTTATTAGATGAACACGGCAGTTGTCCCACGGTTCGACAGGTATATCTTAGGCTACATTTGATTACAGTACACGACACCATTACATTAGTTTGTGGTACATGTAACTTATAACAGAGGGGCCAAGTTGAATGCAGCTTCCAAAAGACAAAAAAAAGTAGCGGAATAATAATTTCTATATTTGATACAATTACACCGGCGTGAGAAATGTTCAGAAGCGAGTCTCATCATCAGCTGCTAAATTCAGATTTGCTTTGGCTGGCTGGCGCTGAGCCAGAGACAGACACGTTTTTTTTACAGCACTGCGCATTATAACCAATCACACAAGATTCTGTTGAGCTTATGAATACAATGGCCAATCAAAAGGTTGTTCTGATGAGTCATCGCTAAAATCCTGTGCTTCCTTCACTCTCTCTGAATACCTCTTTCTGACGAATTCTCTCATCAGAAACAAAGTGCAGATGTGTGTACGAATCTGTAAATAAGATTGATTTCACAGTGTTAACGGTTTCAGTGCAGATGTGTGTACGAATCTGTAAATAAGATTGATTTCACAGTGTTAACGGTTTCAGTGACTTTAATGGGGAGTTTTTTGAGAGACTGAACTTCTAGACTGTCAATGAAAATGTTCTTTGATAATGTAAATGTTATTTGCTCTCTTTCTGTACAATGAAAGATTCGGTGCCAAGTTTTTATATCACATTAACTTTCAACGTTAAATTCACATAATAATATAAAGTCATCAGTCGTATTAAAAATGTTATGGCATGACACCCATATCTGTTCCTTAAGTAAAGCTGAAAGGTTTTTATTCATAGTTTATAGATTACATTATTAGGAATACTGTTGAAACCATCGTCGCAATATTACAGCGTACCTCCCAGTCCTAGGGATGGAAGGAGTATAAAAGAAAACAGTGTTTTTTGGGGGAAAAAAGTTCCCCTTCTGATTGACTCTCACAAGACATCATAATTGATGTAAAACAGAAATAGATTTCTAGATTAAAATGCAAGGAAGCAAACAGAACTTCAGGAGGGGTCCAGGCCAACATAAACAGAACATAATAACATCCCAAAAACAACCCAACTAATCAACCAAAAAAAAAAAAAACAAAAAAAAAAAACACACACACACACACACAACAAAACAATAAATCGTTGACCTAACAATTAAAGAAGGTATAACTCACATTTGGGTTGAGTAAATCCTCCCACAATAGGACTAATAGAAATTCTAACAAATGTCTATCATCACAAAAAAACAATAAACCGCCAAACACGACCCAGTAAAATCAGCAGAAGGTACTCTCGTGCTCCAAGTAAGTTCCACACATTCTCAGTTTCCTGCCTTTTGTTCCAAACACTTCCTCTGGTGAAGATCAGTCAGGATAGTGCGAGTCATCAGAGGAGGGAGGGAGGGGAGAGAGGAGGGAGAGAGAGAGAGAGAGAGAGTAGAGAGAGAGAGAGAGAGAGAGAGAGAGAGAGAGAGAGAGGAGACTTGTTAAAACACTTTTTTATTTGACATATGTAACATTAAACCAAAAAAAGGTGCTTAATATAAACTTACAACTTTCCATTATTAGGCTAATATCATTAGCATTTCTTCCTTCTTTTTCAATTTATATACCTTCCAAATAGATACACTTTTGCTTGACCAATCAAAAATTTGAGAGAGTACACTGTTCTCTTTGAGAACGTGAATATTTACACCCAAAAATAAACAGAAGTGTTTTTGAAAAAAACCCAACCAAGACTTGATAAAATACCCTCGAAAAAACTAAAGAGAGCATACACAGTCTCTTTGAACATTCACAAAGTGTGAAACACAGTTTCTAATACATTGCAAAACTACAAACTGGTAATATATCAGATTACATTTAAACAGAAAGGTTTTTTTTTGGCATTGCACAATGCAAAATATACGCCACTGAAGGTCTCCTGACCGCTTTTAGGTAAAGGACTTTTATAAAACAAATCCACCAAGAAATTGACTGTTCATAAGATAAGAAACCTACATTTTTACATTAAAAAAATTTAATTTTACACACATACAAAATACAATTGTCTTTTATTTATTTCCAGAAACGATTCATGTTCTAGCTCTCAAAATGAAAGGGCTGTCTTGTGTTTTTTATCATCTTGATAATTCTGTGGAGTAATAAACACCTCAGGGAAAGAGGCATTGCTTTAACCCAGTTAGACAAAAACCTTTCAATAAACTGTCTAAGCAACACATCGAAAGGATTCTTTCAGCTTATTGAAGATGTTTCCCAACAATTCTCCTCAGATTTCCCCCCCCAACTTAATTCTACAAATTTCTTGCACTGAATTCCATTTTCTTTCTTCTTAATCAATTAAATCTTCTTCTACTTTTGAAATACCTGCTGAAACAAAATTTTAATTTCGGTATCTGACATATCTTTCTTTTTGCAAACCATGAATTATAAAAAAAAGTGGGTTTGTCAAGGCCAAAAATGCTCTTTCTCGGTCTGTTTTAAATTGATTCCAGACACTTAGATCATTCTTATAAAAAAACTAGTAAAAGATGAATTTTTAAACATTTCATTTGACATCAGAAATAATTGGTCTGTCAAGTCCCTTCTTCCACCAGTGTTCCAGGCAAATTGGTTAAACTAAACATAACCATGGCTGAGGGTTCTGATCATAAAGCAGTCTTTGAGCTATTTGTAATCCTCATTTGGGGCCTTAACTTTTGAGACTAGATGGATAAGGCTTTGACCGCCTCTTAAATGCCAAGGCAAACTCAAACTCCTGAAATTCAGCCAGTGATGTCCTCCATTTACATTTTTACATTTACATTTAATCATTTAGCAGACGGTTTTTTATCCAAAGTGACTTTACAAAATGAGAACAGTAGAAACAATCAGATCAACGAGAGAACAACAACGGTATACAAGTGCTATGAGAAGTCTCAGTTAGTCTAGTACAGAACACGTGAGCCAGGTTTTTTTTTTTTTTTTTTGGAATATGATAGGAAAAGAAAAAAAAAAAAAGGTAAGTACTAGTATTAGTTGGTTAAGTGCAGGCTTAAAAAAGATGAGTCTTTAGATGTTTTTTGAAAATGAGTAAAGACTCAGCTGTCTCGAATTGAGATCTGAGGTCATTCCACCAGCTGGGGAGCAGTCCAGGAAAAAGTCCGTGAGAGTGATTTTTGAACCTCTTTTTTGGGATGGCACCACAAGGCCGTAGATGCTAAAACTTCTGCCAGAGTGCATAAGATTGAATTAGTGAGTTTAGGTAAGCTGGCTACTGTGCCAGTGGTCGTTTTGTAGGCAAGCATCAGTACCTTGAATTTGATGCGAAGCGGCTACTGGTAGCCAGTGTAACCTGGATGAGGAGAGGAGTAACATGGCTGCTGTTTTTCGGCTCCATTGAAGACAACCTCGCTGCTGCATTCTGGATCAGTTGTAGAGGCTTGATAGTACATGCAACAAGGCCCGCCAGGAGAGCATTGCAATAGTCCAGTCTGGAGAGAACAAGAGCTTGGACAAGAAGTTGGGTGGATTGCTCTGGACAGGGGAAGGTCTCATCTTCCCAATGTTGAATAAGGCAAATCTACAGGACCGTTCGTAGGTGGTCTGTGAAGCTTAACTGATGATCCATCACAATTCCTAGGTTTCTGGCTGTCCTGGAAGGAGTTATGGTTTGACGAACCCAGCTGTATAGAGAAGTTGTGATGAAACGATGGGTTAGCTGGAACCTACCAGCAGTTCAGTCTTAGTAAGGTTGAGCTGGAAGGTGATGGTCATTCATCCAGCTAGAAATGTCACTCAGACAGGCTGAAATCCTCCCCAAAAACAAATCCACAAAGTGCTCTGGAGTAGTTGTAAAAGGTCTGTTGGAGGGTCTAAAACGGACAGACCGCATGCCACAACATAGAAGCAGCCAAATTATTTATGACTAATACCCTTCCTCTGGACAGTTGAGGTTGAATCCACTTCCATTTCTTGAATGAAAAGAACTGGGATGCTACTCCATCCCAGTTCTTTGTCATATATTGCTCGGGTACCAAAGAAGATTCCAAGAATTTTAAAGCCATCTGTTTTCCACTGACACATTTTAGGAAGATGAGGACTTTCTTCTTGCCACTGGCCCAGAAGTAGTGCATTAGTTATATTCCAGTTTACCTGCGCTGAAGACGCTTTCTGGTAACAGATCCAGACTTATATCTCAAGTGATCAAAATCTTCTTGAGATCTTATCATCACTGTTATGTCATCCCGTAAGATGTAAGGCTTAGTTATCATCAGATTAAGAACTGAAATGCCATGTAAATTTTTTCTCAAAATTCTCAGCAAGGGCTCTATGATCAATGTATATAGAAGACCACTTGGAAAAGTTCTTGTTAAAACCCATGAATCTTTCAACATCCTGTAAACGTCACTATATAGTAGCTGAATTGTGTGAGATGAATTTCTCTCTCCAAACCCAAAAGCAGTCAGAGTTTTAAAGAGGTAGTGATTCCGCTCCCCCCCCCCATTTGGGTTCCCAATGCCTTTTCCCTGGTCAAGTGACAGAAGTCCAACATCAAGCTTGTATATATCAGTTAACTGTAATAGATCACACACTAGAAAACAAGTTATCAGAAGATGGAGCGTTTTGGAACACAGTATGATTGATCCTCATGGATTTATGGAAGCCAAGCATTCTTTTAGGTGATTCGTTAATGCCTTTGAAAGAATCTTGTAGTCTGTGTTTAAAATTGAGACGGACGCCAGCTCTTTTTTTTAAGGACCTCAAGTCACCTTTTTAGGTAATAGAGTTATTACAGCTCTTTCTGCAACTAAGGGTAAAACTTTAAATTTTTTCACTTTCAGTAAATACAGAATGTAACCGGTCCAATAAGTGCCCCAAAAAACTTTGTAAAATTCAGATGTTAGACCGCCTAACCCTGGGGATCGTTCAGCAGATTGCTGTTCACAAGCTGTACTTAATTCTCCAAATGAAAGAGAATATTCTAGTTCTTTCTTGCTTTCATCCTTTAATTTAGGAACATCCTTAAGAATACATTCCACAGCTTTAGGATCACAAGACTGAGCACTGTCAAGTTCTTCATAGAATGACAAGGCTTGTAAGATTATATCCTTTTTTATCTGTTGTCTCTCTACCATCGGGTAGTTTAATATGATCAACTGATTTTCTATCGAACTTTCCTTTCCAGGGCAAAAAAGAATGCTGAGGAAGAGTCCATGTGCCAGAAGTTGAGCAATTCTTGCTCAAACTATTGCTCCTTTGGTCTCTTTTCTTCATACAAATTTTTTTTAAAAGAAATTTATTCTGTTCAAGTAGATCTTCACTTTTCCCATCTTCCCCACTATATGGAGCTACTTAGCTTTTAAAATTTCTTCTTCCAAAAGTTTTATCTTCTTTTTAGTTTCATTCGTATTATTTTGTGTATACTGTTGGCAGAAAGACTTCATCTGGATTTTTCCAATATCCCACCACTGGCTTAAGGATTTTAAACTGTGACATTCTCTCTCTCTCCAAGTGTGATATTTTAAGAGTCTATTATTAAAGTGCCAATAAGATTTATTATAAGTATTCAATGTTGTGACCGTGACAGATATAAAGTGATGATCAGATAGGGGTGTGGGACTAATACTACTATTAAGAAAACATTGTCTTTTAGATTTTTGAACATAAATTCTATCTAGCCTGGCTCCAGATATAATTTTTGAACCCATCTTTAACCATGTATATTGTTTTTCTTTAGGGAAAGGATTCTCTCCACACATCAACAAGTGCATGATATTTTAAAAAACATTTCTGAGCGCTTCTGCTGATTTGGGCTGAGGCTCATCATGATTCCTATCAACTGTATAATCAATAGTACAATTAAATCCCCAGCTACAACTATTACTCTTTCTTGAGGAATTCCATTAATCACTTCTTGTAATTTTCTAAAGTATTCAATTCTGTCAGATCCAACGTTAGGGGCGTAAAACATTAATAAATGAAAAAGATAAACCTTGCAAAATAATATCTACTCATTGCATTCTACCAGGTATAATATCTATCATATTGAAGCCTGTTCTTGAAGTTTAGCAGATATCAAGATAGCTACACCAGCACTAACATTTTGACCCATGGCTAAGAAAAACTTGCCCTTTCCACTCACTCAAGCCATTCTATCTGGTTATAGTTATCAGTGTGAGTTTCCTGCAAAAAAAAAAAAAATTACACCTGTCTTCTTTAAAGTTTCCTGCAAAAAAAAAAAAAAAGCAATCCTTTTTCCTGCACTACGGCATCCATTAACATTTAAAGATCCAATGCTCAAGGACGCCATAATTATTAAAAAGGGAAATTTTAATGCAGCCGAAAAAGTACCATTCAAAGCAAGCTTAACCCGTTACACTTTTTTATTGCTACGTTGGATCATCTTTTTCACTTTAGTAATTATCTTCTTCAGACGATATAGTTTCTGTCTATTGAATTCTTCAAGAGTTGCATTTTGTCGTTATATATCTAGAAGAGGCAGGAAAGCTTTTCAAATCTGGAAAAAACATTTCAATCTGGGGATTTCTGGTACCTTTAGTTTTATCAAGGAAGACACTTATTTGTTTTTACAGAATATAGTCTGAGTTTGTATCACTTTCGTTTCTAAAGATCCTGCTTGTGAATCGGTTTCTTCCATGTCAAAAAAAAACTCTTCACTTTCACTTCCATTATCTGAATCGTGATCTGACTGGATAGTATCTGTACTTACATTTGACCACTGACTACATTTCCTTTCTTCGGTTTTTTCATTTTCATTTGTCACAACACTTTGCTCTTCTGTGTTTTTTTTATTTTGTGGTAACCACGTATTTTCCTTACTTTTAGACTGAGAACATGCATTTTCTGACTGACTTACATCAGAAATCTCAGCTCTCTGTTCTGTTTTTTTTGTTGTTTTTTGTTTTTTTGTCGTGGGTTTGTATTTTCCCTTCCTCTCGGTTCTGTGGCTCTGAGTTTGTATCTACACACACATTAGAGCTGCCCCTCTCCCTGCACTTTATCAGATCTAGGGGCCCGTCTGCCGAACATGACCATGTTCCCCGCACACATAATACCGAATTTGTTCCGTGCTGATAAAGATGTGTGTGAATCTTTACCTTTCGATTGATATTTTAATCGCTACTTCAAGCGGGTCATTTTGTGCATTTGGTATTAGATACTGAATCGTCGGAAAGACATAATGTGCTTTTATGTCAGGATTTTTGAGCTCCTAAAAGGGATCATCCTGATGGCGCAGTTACTTTACCATAGCACGCTCTTTTAACAAATTTCTACAATCACCAACAAATCAACCACAACCACCAGTAAACTCGCAGCAGGCGGTAATCTCACCCCAAGTCTCCACACTCCAGACATCCTGGCTCTGCCTTTTTGTCTCCAAACATTTCCTCTAGTGGGTCAATCAGGATAGGTGCAGTCATCAGCAAAATCATCCACTAATTGACCTCCACCTGTTAGTCCTTATCAGCGTTTGAGAGGGAGAGAGAGAGAACAAACAGACAAGGCACTTACACAAAAAGATACACTCCCACTTAATGCTAGGTCCTGGGACATAGCAATATTATCTAACATAATCTATGAAGGTTGAGAATCAGATATTTCATGATATAGTTCATGCGTCTGGGAATGTTTATGATAAAAATGAAAATAAATAAATAATGCTTAATAATAATTTGCCAATATGCTGTTGTGGCTGCTGTGTGTCGCTGATGATGAAAATCCCCTCAAAAAAAATAATGAGTGCATGACTCCCCTGCTTATACATTAAATAAAATATTATTTTTACATTAAATAAGCTGTCACAGAGTATGAAAATAAATATCACAATCCAAACCCATGTTAGCTCTGTTCCAGGAGGAATGTCTTTGCCTAGACACAATTAATATTGATATTTCCACACTTGCAGAAATATACATTTTTGCAGAACAGACAGAAGAAGATCCATCAATGTACATTTGGTTAAGTTATGTTCAGATGTTCGGTAACTTAGTGGTCATGTGAGGAGTTTTTCATTCTTCGTTGTGTCTGAGGTTATTTATACATATTTAATACATACTTTAAAATATAAATTATTTCAGTGATGCAAATCTGAATTTTCATCAGCTGTTTACTCCAGTTTTCAGAGTCATTTTCCTTCTTCAAAAATAATTCTAATATATTGATTTATTACCAGTTTTGGAAACAGTTTTTGCTGCTTAATATTATTTTTTGGAACCTGTGACATTTTGTTTAGGATTATTTGATGAATGGAAAGCTTAAAAGAACATCACTGATAGTCGATCAACATATTGGAATGATTTCTGAAGGATTATGTGACACTGAAGACTGGAGTAAAAGGCTGATGATATACTGTATATATATATATATATATATATATATATATATATATATACATACACACACATACATTACATAAATTTTTTATCTATATATCTAAATAAAGATAGACTATAGATATTCAGTATATGATCCAGAGTAACTAGTAACTAACTACTTGAGTAGTTTTTTTATCCGATACTTTTTTACTCTTACTCAAGTAACTATTCAGACTAGTAATTTTACTTTTACTTGAGTAAATATTTCTATAAGTACTTTTACTTTTACTTGAGTACAGTTGTTGGGTACTCTACCCACCTCTGTTTAAAAAATTTCGAATAATTTTTCTTTACTTTGCTTTTATTCCCTTAAACTACTGAAGACAGCTCTTTTAAAAACCGCAACCATAAATATATTTTACTAAAAAGAAAAAGTGTATTCTCTATTTCACATTTCTTCACTTTGACTTCTGCTTTAGCTTCTGATTCATTTATCTTGCGAAAGTACTGACAGTGACGTTTTTTTCCTCTGAGAATTCAAGGAAGAAGTCAGTGCTTCCTCAGAAATATGAAATATGACATTAAAGTGTTTAAATAACTTGTGTTTCTAAAAGTTACACAGTCAAAACAGTTAGACCTGCCAGTAAAGTTACAGCGAGAGGCCGCATCTCTCTTTTGCCTCCCCCTGAGTCCATTGAGTTTTAACAGACCACCAAAGCATGCATCTCCAACCCCTGCTTCTGTGCAGTCTAACACACCTGAATCAGCTAATTAAGGTGTTCATGGTTACTTGATAAATACAGGCAGGTGTGTTGGAACTGAAGTCTGTGGGACAGGATCTCTCCAGGAGCAAGTTTGGAGATCACCCTGCCCTAAATCATGCTCTGGTTTGGTGGGGAGTAAAGCTGCCTCACTAATCCTCGTCCTTGAACTGGGAGGTAGTGCCTAAAATGAATCTGTGGTGGTCAGTTGGTCCAAGTCATAGCTCATTAGAACATTCCCAGCTCACAAGTTGCAATTCTAGGTGTGTTTGACTTGAGGCGCGCTGCACAAACCAATCAATGTATGACATCAAAGCACAGCACAAGAAATTTAAAAGCATACGGAACTATCTGCTCTCTGGTTAACTGCCTTTGAGGCTTGTATTTGCTTTCAATGTGCATTGTCAGTAACATTTTTGGAGTGGTGTGATTTTTTGGGGTGTTGTTCATGTAGTAAATAAATTGGTTCTCCTCCAACTTCCAAATTGCCCAATGTCTTTGTTTTGGCCTTTTTTTGTGTTTGTTTGTTATTTATTTTTATTTTTTTGTAAAGGTCGTTTGACTTTCCTCTGCATGTGGCGCTTGGTAAAACACTCGGGTCGGTACTTCAGCCTATGTCACATGTGACTTTCCCTACGTAGTTACCTTAAATGCGTGAAGTCGAGCTTTTGCAAGAAGAGCATTTGAAGAGTTTGGTTCCAAAATGCAATAAATCCAATTTGATTAATTTGAGTAAAAAGTGTAGGGGGTTGTTTACCAAAAAAAGTGTCAGATGAAAACCACTATTTTATGTTTCAAACTTTCGCATATCGTCTTTAGGTAATAATAACATTAAATTAAAAATCCAGGTTTTGATTTTCAAAGATTTATGAACTTTTAATTATTTTTTTTTCCCAATATGCAATAAATCCATGATACTTTTTTTATTTTCAAAATGCAATAAATCCATTGACTCAATATGAAAGTTATTTTTTCAAATTGAAACTGATGAAAATGCCCAGCAAAAGTAAGTTGATCCACATAAAGCAAGCCTCTGAACTTGGTCAGTGGTATCTGGCAGACAGGCTCTGGATTAAAAAATACTGAAATGAGGATTATGATTCTACTGATGATGCATGGCGTCACTGCTTAATGACAAATGCAGAAGGAATATTGATGTCTTGAGCACACCTGTGGACAAATTTGGGAACAATTTTGGGATGCTTTCTTTTAATGTGGGAGAGAGAGGAAAGGTGGTGAGACGCTCTGTTTGCCTGATAACTAACTGTGAAAGAGACTGGGGCCATATAAGCTTGAGCAGCCTGCCTGAGGTTTTCACAAAGCAGGGGGACCACTCAAAGAAGAAAGAGCTGGGTCCCACTTATTGGGCCCGGAGTTAGACACTGGGGGGAAACTTATTTGAAAAGAGTTTGAAAGAAACCTTCTCAGCATTCCAGCGAGGAGGAAGGTTGAGTCCTCACAGTATTGACAGGGTGTGCGTCGGGATGTGGACCAGGGGAGTCGAAATTCTTTTATTATTACAGGGATTGTGTGTTGTTATTGTTGTGCTCAATGGTGATTACTGTCCTCCAGACTATATAAGTTGATTGCCTGTGCTGGTTATTACACAAAGGACATGTGGTTTAGGCTTGGAGTTTCTAATTTGAGTGTGCTTTTGCATGAGATTTCACACTATTTATGGTTTGCTGTGGATTTGGAATGAGTAAGCGCTACTTAGGGTTCTCTCTTTATGTGTGTCCGCGGTTTAATGAAATATGACTAGTGTGTATGTAATCAGCAGAAGTACGTGACAGAGTACAGATTCATTGCTTGAATAAAAGTACAGATACCCCACTTGCTAAATTTTTACTCAAGTACAAGTAAAAAGTACAGTCAGATGTCTACTTATAAAAGTATTGAAGTACTTGTTTTGGTGCACTTTGAGTATCAAGAGTACAAGAGTACATTTTCTAAATATTGCATTACTACTGCTATGCTTACATTTATTTACAGAACGTCCTACATGGAGTACAGCACGAATGTTAATACCCGAAGAATGTAAAGAAATTGAAAGTAAAACTGCTTCTCATTTTCATCTTTTTACCATGTTGCTTTATTTAACATTTCTCACTTGGCGCACAATGGCAGCCTGACAAACCTCTGCTAGAGTTTTAATGGAATTTTTGCACCCATTATTTGAACCCGACTGTGTTAAACACACCGCGATACCAAGAACATCAAAGCAAATGCTCAGCTTACATACACGTAAAATCAGAAAAGAAATTCCAGCTAAGAATTGTGTGTACATGTGAGTTTCTCTGTTTTTTCATCATCAAATCAATAAACCTAAATCAGCAAAGAAGGCAATATAGCAATGTTCTGACACACCTCTGAACCTGACCCATATACACGCAAAGTATGAAGAGAAAATAATAATGATTAAAAAATCAGCTAATCAGCTGTATTTAGGGTCAGCATTACAAAGAAGGAAAAAATAAAATCTCAGCTAATTTGAGTGACAGTATTAAGCCCCTTCCTCTCACAGACATACAGGCAAAGGCAGGGAGAAAAAATACTTTCAAGCTGAATAACACCATTCTCACACACACAATCTATGTGTGACAACTCTGTGTGTGTGTGTGTGTGTGTGTGTGTGTGTGTACTGTACTTCAATTCAATCAAATGTCATTTAGTCTTGGCGGATAGCTGCACAATCAATCACTTACGTTTGAGAGGGAAACAGCAAATTTCCGAGAGATTTTTCATTTTTTTTTCCGCCATTGGGACAAATTTTTTTATCATTATAGCGTTTTGCGTCCACACGCGGTATCCGGCGTTTTGAAAAAATTGAAACCGATGTTGTTGAAAAACCGGGGTCACAGAAGAGTTGATCAATTTTGGCTTGCCGCGTATGGGTTTTCCGATGCTGGACGCTGAATCCGTATATTTTCTGAAATGATGAATCATCAGCCCCACGTCCGCCCTAATCAGACACTGTACGTCAGGTAACCAGCAAACCAACAACATGAACAAACACTGAACGATTGTCTTTTTATTAACTAACATTAACACACATTAATAAATGTATTGTTCATGTTCATTTGTGTACCACGTGCAAGGTTTATGACCATAGTCCAAGTCTTCTTCTCCGTTTTTAGTGTATCTCTGTGGCAGAATTACATGCTGCATAATTTCAACACCAATTCAACATCAATTCCATGTGACAGTATTAAATCTAGAGTATGATTTCGACAATGAGTAAGTCCTGAGACGTGTTGTCTAACCCCAATTGAGTTCAGAATGTCTATAAATGCTGATCCCAGTGCATCTTTTTTATTATCAACATGGATATTAAAATCACCAACAATTAAAACTTTATCTGCAGC
>NW_024875795.1:15729-16114 GCF_018340385.1 Cyprinus carpio
TGCAAACAAGCCAGTTACGATGTCAGGAAATCAATCAAAGCCACAAAAAGACAATACAAAAACAAAGTTGAAGAACAATTTAACACCAACGATGCAAGAGGCATGTGGCAGGGAATCAATAACATCACAGACTTTAAAGGGAATAAACCAGCTACTGTGAACATTGCCGCCTCTCTACCGGACGAGCTTAATAACTTTTATGCCCGTTTCGAGGCTCACAACACCGCCCACACAGAGAGCGCTCCCGCAGCTGCTGCAGAAGATGTGAGTGCACTCTCCGTCTCTGTCGTGGATGTAACCCGATCCTTCCGACGCCGATGCCGTCCTGATGGCATCCCAGGCCGTGTGCTCCGAGCATGCGCATTCCAACTAGCCGGTGTTTTTA
>NW_024875796.1:0-1706 GCF_018340385.1 Cyprinus carpio
GAAATAAATTATTTGATTAAAAACAAATACAGTTAATTTGTAATAAAATTTAATCCTGAATTAATTTTTTTATTATCTCTATGCATTATGTTCAGTAATTTATTTTTATTCTTTAACTTTTATTTACATATTCTTTCATTTGTTAGAATTTAATATATGCATTTTTTTATTGGTAAGTGTATTTATTCATGCATTTTTATTTTTTTATAATTTATTCTACATGTATTTATTATTATTAATTATATCCAAGATTTTTTTTTAAATTCCATCAGGTGCTTGATTATTATAGTTAGTTGTTAGCTAATATTGCAGTTTGTTAGTTAACTGACAAAAGCTGCCCAAAATAAACGCTTGATAATGAACGCGGATTTTGGCGCAACTTTGTCAGCTTTCATTAATGGCTCCGTGTAGTAACAGCTGCTGAATCTATTTTTCTTAATCACTATGATACACCTATAATAATTTTAGATTCTGACTATTTTAGACTGGTTTGGGGTATGGTACCCCATGCAGAGTAGCCCAGTACCTGCGTGATTTGTCATAGACATAAACAGAGAAAAGTAGCTCCGGCTTCAATGTTCTTCCACAAGACGGACGCAGTTCTGTTTTACTAACCACTGAGCACAAAAAAAGTTACAGACTGCAGATTTAATTGCTGTCATTCGTTCTCGAAATGAAAGTGATCAAAACATTTATACAGACCACAACCTTACAACAAAGACTATACAGTTTAGCTCTTCTAGAGTATTGAGAATGCCTATGGTTGTTAAAGCTGCAGTGAAAAAAAGTATTCTGTAAAGTTTTGTTAGTTTATTTCTGGTTGTCAGTTGATGAAATTAAAAAAAAAAAAAAATAAGTGCACTTTTTACAATGTGGAATTTTTTTTTTCCCTCTTGCCTCTGTATACACAAATCCGCCGCAACTCTTATGGGCGCCGCCATCTTGCCTGCCGCCATTACTGCGTGCACCCTGCGAAGGTGTGACGGTGTGACACTTGCCGGTGCCCTCTAATGACATTTCAATGAAAGCGGATCCTGCTCATTAAAGAAAATGTCTGGTGAAAGGGGAAAATTGGGTGAGATGATGTCAGGCAGTGGCCAAAACTTACTGATAAAGGTAATTTATTGACATAATGTAATAATGTATAAATATGTAATGTATTGTAATTAAGAAGTGTGTATTAAGTGATGACAACAATAAAACCTGAACGCTGTCATTTACTAGCTGTGTTGTTAATATGTTAACAAACTTCACAAGTTTCAAATAACTATTAGGCCATCCTTAAAAATATTCTTGTTTGCCATAACTGACCGACCCTGTCAATTTAGGACCGACCCAACTTTAATTATTTTTTTCCCTTTTAGTCCAGGTAGACTTTTGCCGATTGTAGCAGTGGCGCTTAAGACCCACAGATTTTTTTTACTCTTCAAACAACTAATACAAATTAAATAAAATGTGAGACACGCAATTGACGTTTTTCACACTCTCACGCCACACTCCGTTGAATTACAATAATTGAAAAAATATGCATTGCATTAATTGAATTTTTAAGTCTTGGATTATTATGGGCTGAAATTCAACATGGTTGTAAATTTAAACCCTGAATATTTCAATTAAAACATTTCAAACAGATTTTTATAATTAAAAATTCAAAAATCCATATTCACCTTTCAGATTTCACTTCCAAAATATTCGATCTGTTTAAA
>NW_024875797.1:0-132 GCF_018340385.1 Cyprinus carpio
ATAATCAAGGACTCCATTCACCCCAGTAACCATCTTTTCACTTTGCTGCCATCTGGTAAGCGTGTCCGTAGTATATTTTCATCTGTGTTGTATTCTTTAATAATTGCACTGTCCATGGAGCGGACCTGACTC
>NW_024875797.1:275-439 GCF_018340385.1 Cyprinus carpio
AACGTGAGGAACCAGAAACCTGGAGAATAAAACACGAGGAACCAGAAACCTGGAGAATAAAACACGAGGAACCAGAAACCCAGAGAATAAAACACGAAGATCCAGAAACCTGCATATCTCACGAGGAACAAGGAGTGTAGCAGCCCTTCAACTTTGCAATGACG
>NW_024875797.1:1205-2303 GCF_018340385.1 Cyprinus carpio
TGTTAAAGATGTACAAGTGCACATCGGTAGGTCTTAGGAAAAGATTATATTTAGAGATGTGTACAGTTACAGGTGTACAAGTGCACACCTTTAGGTCTTAGAAGAGACGTGAATTTTAAAGGTGTGCACAGTCCAAGGGGGACAAAAACGCATTCTTAACAGGCACGTGAACCCATAAAGGGCAGTGCTGGGTCAAGCACCGAAAGCCAAGGGGCACGTCCAGCCGTAAAAAAAGGGCAGTGCTGGGTCAAGCACAGAGAGCCAAAGAGCACGTCCAGCCGTAAAAGGCAGTGCTGGGTCAAGCATAGAAAGCCAAGGCAAAGTGCATTTACGGCCGGGAGAGCCATAGTAAGGGTATAGGAAATACCGAGAAGAATGTTAGACGCTAGGCGTGGGTTCTAGTCGTAAATCGCTCTTCCAACTCTCGACCACCCACCATTACAGACAGGGGTACCCCGAGCTTTAGTGAATAGGTCAGGTCAGTGGTTAGGGAACAGAATACCAAAAAAAATTAGAGTTAAGAAAAAATAGTGATAATCTATATGCGCATATATAGATAGATATATAGGTTAAGGGAAAGGATTGATTGATCTGGGATGCATCAGGAACAACCCAGAAAGAGCTAAAATTTTGTTTTCATGGCCCTAATTGGATTGGACCAGTATATGGAAATTCTGGAATATACTTTGCAGTTTCATCACGCAGAAGTCAAGTGCTGTTGGTAAGATCGCTGCCTCAATATCTCTTTGGTTTATGATAGAAATATGACTGACAAATTAGGTAACTTGCTCAGCCTTGATAGAAATAATGAAACAGAAGAGCACAAATGCTGTAAACAGCTCAGCTCTGAAGCTCTGACTTTAAAAATATTCTCTGAGTTCATGGAAAGAATGGTCAGTCTGAGCTTTGATTCTGATTGGAAATTTAAAACAAACACTTCATTGGCTTTAAAGAAAGAAAGAACCAGAGAGATAAAAAATTCTAAATGTATGTGCCTATTTGTTAAAAATAATCCCAGAAGTAACTGAGTGATGTTTTAATCTGATTCTTTGTGCATAGAAGGTTTAAATGACAAAGAATGATATCATAAGATCTGTT
>NW_024875797.1:2525-2633 GCF_018340385.1 Cyprinus carpio
GATAATGTTTTAAACAAGTAACATAAACGGGAGTTTCAAAGTTAATTTAAAAAAAAAGCACAGCTAGCATGACCCGAAGTAACATATCTGGGTCAGATAACCCCTGAC
>NW_024875797.1:2790-4268 GCF_018340385.1 Cyprinus carpio
GAAATTAGAGATTGTAAAAATAATGACTAACAATTTAGGAGCTACTGTTGAAGAAACACGAGGTCTTTAAAATCATAACACAGACCCTGAGCTATAGAGGTAATGATTTTGAATAGTTGAACAGTTGTATTGCTATTTGTTCTATGACCAGTAACTTATCTGTCTTATTTTTAGTCTTCACCATCATACAGGGCCTGATGGCTCCGGCTACAGAAAGTAGCAAGAACATTACACTGACTGGATGGGTGTGACATCTAAATTTACTGAGTAATATCAGCATGATGGTTTGAAGATATAAGCTTACATATTAGTGTGATTAACCTGTCTCCAGTGTTTTAACACTAGTAGGTGGTGTCAATAGCTCTCATGGTTCTTGAGTGCACCTTTCTAAGCTGCAGAATACTGGATTCTGGAAGAACACTGTCGAGGATATTTGCAGCAGGAGAAGAAGCGGTTTCCAGTGTGCATGGTGATTCTCAATGACGGTAGATCCTCTTCCACGGCCAATAGGGACAACCTAAGGTCACCGCCACTGGGCACCTGGGGGAGGTGTTATATGTGAGATAATGTGGAGTTGGCCGGTTTAGGCCCTGAGCATCATTAAAAGGGGAACTGGGTAGGAAGGCACAGCAATCTGCCCTAAAAAAAAATGTGAGCTCCTCCAGACCTGATCACCAGCAGCCGTGATTCCTTGATGGCTTGTTAAGTGATGGCGTCCACCACTTGATGCAACTTATGCCGGGGATCACACCCTGAGGAAAAGAAGCTTATAAAAAGAGTTAATGGCAATGGGCTTTCAAGAACCATCTGAGACATGTGATGACAGCCATTATTTTGAGACAAAATTTCTTATGAGGCTGAGATGATATTGAACTAATATGTCTATATCATAGTTTTTACTCATGCAGGTCATTAGGCATGGCATAAGATGATTACAAGATATGGTGGTGGCTAAAAATGAAGACTGCTTTTGCTAAATCAAGCGATGGTTTAGGGATGACAAAGGTTAAGGGAATTAAGCATTTAAGGTAAAAAAATTATTTTAAAGAAATGCTCTTGCATTATGTATTTGAAACAGTCTAAACTACTGAGATTTAAGATATAGAAATCTTTCTATTATTTTTAAACTCATTTGAATGATTACGGGTTATATTTTGTAATGAATTTGATATCATAGGGTAAGTTAAAGTTTGTTGAAAAACTGTCAAAATAAATAATGTCACAGTAAGAGAGAGGGAGATTGCTTGAGTGGAGGCAGGGTATGGTGCTCTGCTCTCTACGGTCTGCTAGCAAGAGTAACCAAAACAAAGCAATGATTTAAGACCAAAACAAACCCAGCTGATTTTTCTCAAAATAAAAATCATTAATGAACAGGCAAACTTTGAGACTAGATAAGAGTAGGTACAAACTAGGTAAAACTTACAGAAAAATGTTAAGTTTAAATCTTTCCGATTTAACACCAAAAGCAAACCTTGAAT
>NW_024875798.1:0-940 GCF_018340385.1 Cyprinus carpio
CTAATAATAATAATCCTTAGAAAAACAAGAGGGCCCTGCGCCCATTGGCTCGGGCCCTAATAAACACAGCAATTCCAAGAGGGTCCACGCACCACCGGTGCTCGGGCCCTAATAAACAAAGCAGATACAATAGGATCCTCATTCATCGGTGCTCGGCCCTCAATTAAAGCTGTAAGCAGCTGGCGAAGTGGCCCTTTCTGCATTCCGCCTATACTTTACCAACTGGTGGGCTGATAGCAGGAGAACAGCAACATAAATAGCCATAGGCTTATAAAAAAGGTAAAATATTTGAAAGATTTCTCCTACAAGCAACTTGGAAAAGTAATCTTATGATTATAACCCAATATCGCCATGTAAATGTCTTCTGTACACAGACTTTACCTCAAACACATAAAAGCCAAAGTAAGATCCCATATTGCATGTTAAAGTTAGTAACAAGTATTCTCATGCACGCTAGTAGTAGGTGGCGGTAGGATTATAACCGGGAAATATTGGCCTTAAAAAATCTGTTGAGACCAGGAATCTGCACAAACATGTGAAGTTTAGGGCAGATCAGACATTTCATGTTTAAGTTAGTTTAAAATAAGTCATTTCCTGTTGCCAGCAGGTGGTACTATGATTATAATTGAATATTGGCCTTTAGATGTGTTCAGGCTAGGACTCTTATAAAACGTGTGAAATTTGGGGCAGATTGGGCATTGTATGCATGAGTTACAACAACTTCCTGTTTCATAGTATTAATAGCATCCTTTAGCACATAGTAAGTGTTGCTAGCATGTTTGAGAATATTTCTAGCATGATTAGCACACAATGGCATATTTTACGGTGTTGCTGATAGGGCATAAAAGTATTAAAACATGTCACTTCCTGTTGTCAGTAGGTGGCACTATAACTATAACCAAATACAGCATGATAATATCAACAGACTCTAATCAAACTT
>NW_024875799.1:0-5843 GCF_018340385.1 Cyprinus carpio
TACCTCCTCCTTTTATCTCATTTTACAATTACATTAAGTTTGCAATCCGTCCCTTTGCGCCACCTGGTGGTAGTTTCGCGAATGAATTTAACACGCGACTGACTTGCAGTTAACGCCGCGTCCCTGCGGCAGCGGTACGCGCGGCGGTAGTACCCATTTTGGTTGTCTACCATCTGTATATCAGTTAAAACCTGTATACGCATACAAATATTAAACAGGAATGAATGTGGTAAAATCAAGATGGGATTTTCTTGACATAAGACTTGTTTTCAGTTGAAATAGACATAGAATGTCTAAACTTTTACAACATTACACGAAAGGCTAAATATTTCATCTCAAGTAGTGCATCGAAACGCGTCTGGTGTCTGGGGACTGTGTGATTACTGGTACGACCAAATCAGCGAAAGGTATTTTGAAAGATTGTAAAACATCTAAAGGTTTTCGGGGGTTTGCAACTCAATTGTAAACTAATTAGTTTTGAGGGGTCGCTTTGTAAATGGTGCTGAGGGTCAGCTAAAAGCTCGACATTTCAGTTCAGTGATCGGGTGACAATTTAAACTATTTATGACGTAGACCTGTGAGCGTGAGGTTAGCTGAAAGTTCATTTACTGGTCAAAAGTATGTGAGATCTATGATTGTTTTTAACAAGACAGTCTATGCTGTAGGAAAATGTTTAATTTGAGTTAATTTAGTTTATTTTTAGTTACATTTATTATTTTTTATTCACCTTGATTTTCCAGGCCTCAATGCAAACATGGGCTGCAAATGCAAACAGAGTGCCTGAGCACAGGCATGCAATCGCAATCTTTTTACACACACACACACACACAGAGCGTAGAAGCATACAGAAGAAACATGAGACATGCACACAAACACAGAGCAAACATACGAGATAAAAACACAAGCAAGCACAAAAATATACACCCCAAGCTCCAAGCAAGCACACAAATATGCAAACAAACAAACTAGATCACAAACACAAACATACAAACATAAACCACAAACACAAGCATACAAATGCAAACATACAAACAAAAAAATTACAAACAAGCATACAAACATAAACTGCAAACACAAAACGCACAGTTGCAAACATACTGTACAAACAAACATAACAAACTAAAACTTACAAACAAAACACAAACTATAACTCCAAACCTCAAAAAAGTCATAAACAACAAATTAGGGCAACAAACACAACATACAAACAAAACCTACTGTATACAAACAAACATACAAAACATAAACCACAAACACAAGCATACAGCAAACATACAAACTAAAATTACAAACAAGCATACAAACGTAAACAGCAACAACACACAAACATACAAACAAACATACCTGTACAAACAAACACACAAACTAAAACCATAAACAAACACAGTCATACACCCAAACTCACAAATCATACATAAACAAACATACAAAAACAAACAAATTAGAAGCAACAAACACAACATACAAACATAAACATACTGCACAAACAACAAACATACAAAACATAAACCACAAACACAAGCATACTAGTGCAAACATACAAACTAAAAATTACAAACAAGCATACAAACGTAAACAGCAAACACAAACATACAAATGTAAACATACTGTACAAACAAACATACAAACAAACACAAATATACACTCCAAACTCAAACACGTACACAAACTAACATACAAAACAAACAAACTAGGGCACAAACACAACATACAAACATAAACATAATGATACAAACAAGCATACAAAGGTAACACAATTAACATACAAATGCAAAAATACAAAGTAAAAACTAAAATACAAACAAACACAAATATAACCCCAAACTCAAAAAAGTACACAAACAACAAAAAAAAACTAGGTCACAACACAAACATATCATCGCAAAAACAAACACTTACCCAAAACACATTCCACAAAAACACAAACATAATGTACAAAAACAAGCATACAACCGTAATCCCACAAAAACACAAACATACAAATGCAAACAGTACAAAGATACAAACAAAAGTAACAAACAAGCAACAAACCGAAAACACAAACACAAAAATACAAATGCAAACATACAAACAAAAATTACAAACAAGCATACAAACGGAACCACAAACACAAACATACAACGCAAACATACAACGATACAAAACTAAAAATTACAACAAGCATACCAACGTAACACACCAAACACAAAAACATACACATGCAAAATACAGAAAACATGAACATGCAAGCAACCAAAAACCCAAAATTACCCAGACTCAAACCAGCACATAAATATACAAACAAACAAACAGGTCACAACACACAAAAAGACCTATATTAGATTGAAAATGAGTTGTCTTAAGGTTTCTTTGAAACCAAAGGGTGCTTCTTATACAAGTTGCTACAAAATGTCTCTCACAGAACTTTTACAACAGATTAGACTTTCTTTCTCACTTTAAAAGTGGAATTTGGTAACCATACTGTTTTAAAATAGTTTAAAAAATATATATCTTTTTTAGCTTTCATGTAGGATTCATGTCCAGCACTCAAGTGTTTTTAGTAAGAGTCCTTGAGACAAGTGAAAATAGATCGTGTGAAAAGACTTTTCTCTTTGGAATGTTTTTTAAGGACAGACTAAATATCTTTAAGATTACATTAAAAATAAACCTTGATTTATGCATTTCTCTTGAATATGTTTACGATGACAAGTAATAATTACAGCAGCCAGAAGAAACACATATATCATAAATGCATTGTGGGTGATGTTAATCAATAAAAAAAGGAACACGATGATATACATCTACTATCTTTTCAAAACACAATAAATATTCTTATGACTTTGTAGAAATGCAGAACAACTGGTTTTTGTTGGAAATTAAAAATAAAATAAATGGGTAGATAAAAACATAGTGTTATGTTTCATAGTTAGAATGCTTATATAGTTTTACGTAGGTAAATCACTTGTTTAAGCTAAAAACATTTTCTTTCAAACACTCTCATGCACCACACGGTTTCACAGGACACTCCTCACAAACATCATGCCAAAAGGCCTTAATGTTTTTGTTTTAACATTTAGCTGTAGCTGGAGACCTGATGGAATTTATTTTACGATCATTGTGGGGAGGTTTAGATTACAAAGTACCTATTTAAAATCTAAAAGGTAGTTTGTAAAACTAGTTGTCAATTTTTTTTTTTTTGTTTAAGTAATGTACACTGTAAATTTGGATAGACATGTTTTAAGAACGTATTCTAAATATGTAATGTTTCAGACCGGTGAATCTTTTGAAAACATGTAAATGGCCAGGATTAACTTTAGATTACTAAACAGAGCTATGACTGTATCAGACCTTTCAAATCCCTCATCACTTAAATTCGGACTTGTGATAATTTAATGTTTAAAAGCACCAACCACCACAAAATCAGATTGCTCCGGAGATTGTTATGAGATACTAAACTTTTTTAGAATAAAAACACAAAAAGATAGTTTAATAGCTATGATGCTGTTTTTGAGATCAGTTTACATAGCTATATGACATGAGAAAACCCGGCATCTACTAACAGTTTGAGGTAAAACCTGATTCAACAATATAAATAGATACTGAAATCACCCAAATAGAGAAAATAAGCGTATGTCCTTATACGAAGCATCACAGCAACTCATTTTACCTGGTAGTAAATGCAGTTTATGAAATATATCAATTAAATCTGCATGTGTAGCAGAAAAAATATTCAGATCTACCACCCCTCTGTAATCATTAACATTTTTCATAATTATTTTGATTTAAGTACCGTAATTCATAATCAAACTGTAACTGATTACAATTACCTTTAATTTGTAATCAAAATTACATAATTTAGCTATATGTAACTAGTTGCTCCCTAACACTGTTTATGCATTATTACAATAATAGATGGTGAAAGAGTTCATTAACCTCTGGAACGTTAAAAATGCGGACAATATCACTGTATCTTGCTACTAAACAAGGGTTTCTCTCACTAAAACAAATGAACCAAAGAAAAATTGGCTGGTTTCCAGGAACTTCCTGAGATCCTAGCAGCCTATTAGCTACAAGATAACATAACAACGATTTGTTCTATTGCAATATAGCCCGCTTACTTTAAGCCTGTTTTTAGCACATGTTATATCGTATTTATAAATCATGTTACATGAAACATGCTAGCAACACTTAGCTAAAGTGGTAAAAAGCATGCTATGAATGCAGTGAAGCAGAGGAAGTTACTGTAACTCAGGCATGCAGTATCAGAAATCTGCCCCCAAAATTAGCAAGTTTGATAAGAGTCTGTCCTAGACACACCTACATGTCTATATTTGATTATAGTCATGGCGCCACCTGCTGGCAACAGGGAAGTGACATGTTTTACTGTTCGCGGACTCCTAACAGCATAATAAAAAGAAAGCATCAACAAGTGTTAAATAGGCTGAAACTTTCATGTTTGGTAAAGTCTGGCCTGAAAAGAACATCTACATGCCGATATTCAGTTATAATCATGGCGCCGCAGGTTGGCGGCAGGGAAATGTGGCGCAAATATTTGCAACTTTTTATAAGCATATGGCCGCGTTAAGCTGTTCTCCTATGGCCCACGGTTGGTGAGTGAGCCGGAGTCTTGAGGGCCTTTTCGTATGGCAGCTTTAATTCTTCTTCTTCTTCTTCTCCCGTAACGAGTCGCATTTTTGAGGCCTAAACATGCTCCAAAACTCCTGGCTTTACTACATCAGAACTTGGTGGCCGAATATTTACATCTGATATGGTTTTAAGTGGGTGTAGCCATGTTGGGGTCAGCCTCGACTTCGTTCAATGTACATGCATGAAGTGGTACACACGTGTAGCACACCATTATTATCTACAAAGTCTCTCCAGTGCAAAATCAAAACCCAACCTGGAGTAAGTTATTTTGAATTTCCTGTAGGATTTTTCGTGCGGTTTTTGCCATATCCATGCCTGCGTACTTTGTGAACTCTATCTACAGTTTAATCGGATTGTCTAAATTTGGTGAGGGGTCATTATAAGACCTTTGTGATGTTAAATTGCGAAGGTTTTGAGTTTTACCTCGTCAAGGGGTGTGTCCCTGGTGGTGACAAATTTTGATGTTTATAACGATGAAACCAGGGAAATTGTAACTCAAGGCAAAAACAGTATCCGATCTGCTAGGCTTCACATGTGTGATAGGTGTTCTGGTCCTGAACAAACACCCTATGACCAAATTCAGTTATAGTCATAGCGCCACCTGCACTGTGGCAGCAGGAAGTGACATGGGTTAAAACTGTTATGGGCTCCTCAGGACCATATTAAAAAGTGTCAACAAGTGTAAAATAGGCTGGATATGTTTTAGAAACATACTAAAACATGCTCTGTAACACTTGGCTAAGTGCTCAAGCATGCTACTAATGCAGTGAAAAAAGAGGAAGTTTATGGCGCTATTTTGCTGATCAAAATTTATGAGCTGATGTAAGATATGCTCACGAGCACACATTATGTTATTTCCTGCAGCGCCAAGAAATGAACTCTTCAGCTGGTATATGATAAAAGTGCTACAAGCACAAATTCAACAACCCAGAGGTGTACATGTAGAAGTGGCTGTGCGCACAACATACTCTCATAGGTTAACTCCCCTGCTTGTACAGTGGAATCCTGCTTTCCTTGCATATGTGAACTTCCTCTGCTCAGCTGAGTGCTGATTTCTTTCAGCAAGCCAGTGGATTTCTGCTCGCTCAGCTGATTTCCTGCTCCCTCGAGTCTACATGACTTTTGACAATTTGGGGGCGGAAACCAAGGAGGGCACATTTCATGTTTAAGTTAGTTTAAAATAAGTAATTTCCTGTTGCCAGCAGGTGGCGCTATAA
>NW_024875800.1:0-833 GCF_018340385.1 Cyprinus carpio
TTTTATTGATTTTCATCTTAAACCGTTGGACTAGGTTGCAAAAAATGCTTTTTTAAAAGTAATCTTGAATATTTAATTAACAGTTTTATTGACAACATTGGTCCAAAAAGTTTTTCAGAATGAGGTGCTCTATCATATGATATGAAGATCTAGTGTTTGTGTGAATATATGAGCATTTTCAACCAATTTGAGGCTATTTACCATTTAAATCTTGAGTTTTTGAGGCCTTTGTAACCGTTTTTAGCACCACCTATGATCAGATCTCTATGAAACTTTTGCATAATTGTTAAGAGTCATCTGACACATGTTGTCATCAAGTTTCACAAGGTTTTGAGTTTTCGCTTAGGTTTTATAGGTTTTTGGGTATTTTGGCCACACCCCTTTTCTAAATTAACCTGTTATAGCTAACCAAAGGACAAAAAATTCAACATTTTTTGATAATTATTGATCTAAAGAGAGGTCAGAGGGTGATTTCTGTAGTAGTTTGATCAGTTAAGTGGTAAAACCTAAGGACTAGTTTACCACTTGAAAATGTTTTCTTTATATTTGTGAATATTTAATAGGTTTTTAACATATCTATGAATAGTATTGAGCGATTTGATTGACAGCAATGAGGTGCGAGGCAAAGTTGTACATTATGTGGAGATCTATCAAATGATATGCATTTTGTGTTGATATGTGAAACACCACGTGATTACAGAGTCATAAAACTCGTTAGCGCCAACTAGTGGCCGATTTCTTTCAAAATTCTTACAGACCTTAAGGTCCATGAGTCGGAACATGCCCACCGAGTTTCGTTCCGATTGACCTCCCGTTAACCCCTTCAAATAGGT
>NW_024875800.1:889-2606 GCF_018340385.1 Cyprinus carpio
CCAATGGCGGCCATGTTTTTTTGAGATACGTGAATGTCCTCAAAGATACTTGTGCCCCTTGCGACAAAGACACTGCATACCAATTTTCAAGTCGATCGGACCAACGGTTGACTAGTTATCGTAATTTATGTGTTTTTTTGAGTCTTATAGCGCCCCCAGCGGCAGTAGAAATTAACGCAACTTTTTATTTTTGACCACAGATTGAGCTTATACATATATGTACCAAGTTTGGTGAAGATATATCTCATTCTGTTCAAGAGTTATAGCTAAAATAACATTTGGCTAACGTTAGCATAGACGCTTCTTGGCATACCGTTTTCGCTAAAATCAAAATTTCAAAATGTTTTTGATAATTATTGATTCTAGAGAGTCCAGAGAATATTTCTGCAGTGGTTTGGTTCCGATCGGTTGAAAATCCTAGGACCAGTTCGCAAAAGTAGGTTTCTGGATATAACACAATTCTCTTGCGGGAAAAACCGCGGCGTCAGAGAGCAAAAATTTCCTCGACTCCACTTTTGTCTCGACTGACCCAAGGATTACAACCGATGTAAAGTTTTTGAGTCTACGCCAAACGGTTTATTTTACCGCGGGCCAAAAATGTTCTGAAATTTTGTATTTTGCGCCTGTAGCCCAATTAGGCCGATTGGGTCGAGACTTTGATAGGTTCTCCCAAATTGAGCCTCTTCACAATCTGGCCAAATTTCAAGTCTCTAGGCCTTTACGGTTTGGTCTGCACGATCAGTTTTAGGGCAGAAAAAAAAACTATCATTGCAATTTTTTTTTTTTGATAATTATTGACCTACAGAGTCTAGAGAAATTGTACTTCAGTGGTTTTATTGATTTTCAGCTTAAACCGTTGGACCTAGTTTGTTAAAAGTAGCTTTTTTAAATAATCTTGAATATTTAATTAACAGTTTTATTGACACAACATTGGTCCGATAAAAGAGCTTTTCAGAATGAGGATATCGATCATATGGTAGTGGAAGATCTAGTGTTTGTGTGAGAATATATGAGCATTTTTCAACATATATTTGAGGCCATTACACCATATATATCTTGTGTTTTTGAGACATTTTCTACTGTTATAGCGCCACCATATGGTCTGATCTCCATGAAACTTTGCATGCTTGTTCAGAGTAATCTGACACATGTTTTCACCAAAGTTTCATAAACTTCTGCTGAATTGTCGTTCTAGGTTTTATGGCCATTCTTGCGGCTATTCTGGCGCACGCCACTTTCGTAATTGCCATTAACATGTTATAGAAGCTAACCAAAGGACAAAATTTCAATTTGTTTTGATAATTATTGGATCAAGCGGGTCCAGAGAATAAGTTTCGTAGTAGTGGTTTGATCGAGATTAAGTGAAAAACCTAGTACTAGTTCACAAGAAAAAGCAGGTTTTTTAACATATTTGTGAATATTTAATGAACGCATTTGATTGACAGCATTAGCCTAGAGGCAAAAAGTTGTTTGGAATGAGGAGCTTCTATCATATGATGTTAAGATGTAGTGTTTGTGTGGAAGGTGGAACATGTTCTACAATTTGAGTAGTCATTTATAGAAATCTTTTTGCTTTTTGATGCTCTTTTAACTGTTATAGCGCTACCCATGGTCCGATTCCATGAATCTTGCATGCTTGTTAAGAGTCATCGCTAAATGTTTTCTACCAAGTTTCATAAAGTTTTGTCATTTAGGTTTGGCAGGCTTTTATATATTT
>NW_024875800.1:2798-2881 GCF_018340385.1 Cyprinus carpio
TACTGCATACCAATTTTCATGTCGATCGGACCAACGGTTGACTAGTTATAGTAATTTATGTGTTTTTTGAGTCTTATAGCGCC
>NW_024875800.1:2908-3042 GCF_018340385.1 Cyprinus carpio
TACCACAGATTGAGCTTATACATATTTGTTCCAAGTTTGGTGAAGATATCTCATTCCGTTCAAGAGTTATCGCTAAAATAACATTTGGCTAACGTTAGCATAGACGCTTCTTGGCATACTGTTTCACGCTAAAA
>NW_024875801.1:0-2023 GCF_018340385.1 Cyprinus carpio
TCACAAGTGATAATCAGATGAAACCATTTAGATGACTTAGATGCATCACAACCACGCTATTAACATAGATGTTCAGTGATATAAAAAGGCACCTTTTTCATCTCTTAGTTTGAAGAGTCATTGTCGTCTGGCGATGAACTTCTGATCTTCTCATGTTGACTCAGGTAAGTTTAGGTTTAGAATAAAAGGTCAATATATGAGTGAACATCACAGGTTTTAATTGATTTTTTTTTTTCTCTCAAAAAACTTCGCCATCTGTCAGAAAAAGAAAAAAAATAGTTTAATTCTTATGAATTTAAACCTGTATTAAGAGATTAGTGAAATTTTTTTAATTGTACAAATCTAAGTACACATTTCTTTTCCATTATATTTTCAAGGCACAGATTTAGTATCTGTGAGACAATTTTGTGCTTCTTATCTTCCAGCATCTGCTCTTCACTAGATCTAGAGAATCTGAGGGATTTGACTGAATCAAGATAAGCTGCTGATCATTGGAAGCTCTTCTCATTTTTTTAGCTGCTCTAGGACAGGTAAAGTGGTGTGTCCCAGTGTGAATATTACAGACATGAATACTGATGATTGATCATTATGATTCCTGCCGCTGCAGGACTCTGCAGAAAATGTTTAAGTTGACGGACAGATATTTCCCTACCGGATACGAAAACCGGAATTCAGTTGATGATATATTATGATGGCTGTACAAAGGAAATGGTGAATCTGGTGAAGACCAAATATCTAGAGAAAAGAAACGCAATCTAATTTTGCAAAATGCTTGGAAAACATGCTGAAAAGAATTACAAGCCACCCGGGAGATAACTTTGACAAAAAGAATCATTCAATCAGCTATCTATGTGTACACTAACTCTAAGTTTGAGATATATAAGGATTCTCAATAATGCTTGTTAGTGGATGAAAAGAAAAAACTACCAAAAACAAGAAATTCAAAATGGCTTTCTACTTCACTTTCTGCTTAACAGATGCGATACAGATTCTGAAGAAAAACACAAAAAGGGATGCATGTTAAACTTAATCGTGGTACCACAAGTTGATTTTAATGAGAATGTTCTAGAACAAAGAGGTTCGGTTTGGCTCATTTGGCTTCTTTCCTCTTTTAATCATACCAAAAACAACAAAAAAAAAATTTTGGAAAAAAAAAATCTTGTTTTGTAATCTACACTCCTTATGAAGAGGGTGCAAATTTGACAAAATATCTTAAATATGACAAGGAGGAAGATGAGCTGATTCCTCTATACGACTTTTTAAAGTCACTGTCAAGAAAAGGAAACATCAGGCGTTATCTCAGGTGACATCAGCTCACTTCTGAAAAAGCTCTGGTAAGAGTAGAAGTGACCTGAACTTTCTGTGCTCTGTCTAAGAAACCACCCAAGACCAAAACAAAAATCTTTAAGATTGACAAATGAAAGCAGGCCTGCTGGGAACAAAGGGCTTCTTGCCATGAACGAGTAGCACACCAAATCCACACGTCCATCTTGGATTAGCTCAACATTTCTTTGTCCAAAAAAAATAAAAAATAAAAAAAAACAACAACAACAAATAACAACAACAAAAAAATACATTTGTTTGCATAATTCCAACACTGAAATAAAGCTATTTTCAAGTTACCCAATTCAGTGCCCTCAGAGTGATTTTATATGTGTTTGTAATTTATTACTTCATTTACACTTAAATCTTTTTTTGTATCACATCACTGAATATTTTTAGTGCTTGCTATTTAGCTGATTGCCAGCAATAGCACACTAACTGCTAAAAATATTTGCTTCAGTTGGAATGTTGTTTTTTGAATGAACTCTGAAATGAATTTTTTAAATATAAATTTTTCTTTTTTTATTTTTCATCTTAGTCATGATTGATTCTGAGAAAATTTTTTGTGGTTTTCATTTTGCAGAAGAATGAAGCTGGTTTTGTTTTTGGGGAGGCTCTATGAACTCAGACCTGTGCAATGTCAACCCAGTCTCACGGCAGTTCGTGATTTGGTCACGTAATTTAATCTATTTATTCGTGG
>NW_024875802.1:0-651 GCF_018340385.1 Cyprinus carpio
GCATAGAGGGATATCTTCAAATCTGAATATCATAAAGGCATGGGGGTTGGTTTATATCATTCACACTGAAAAGCAGCCTTTGGAGTATCATCATTCCCAGCTGCCAAGCCACTCCCTAGCAATAAACAGAGTGCCTACTTTTTTTGCTTGTTTTTGAACCCTATCTCTCTGCATCAAAACATCATTAGAACATGGGGGTTGGCTTATATTGTCAAGCATCCTTTGGAGTATCATCACTGGGAGGAGCTGAAAGGCAACTCCTAGCAACCAAACAGAGTACCCTAGCAACCATTTTTACCGGATATATATATCTCTGCATCAGAAGAACAATGTACAGACATGGGGTTTGGCTTATACTGTCAAGCAGCCCTTTGGGTATCGTCATTGGGAGCTGTCAGGCCACTCCTAGCAACCAAACAGAGTACCTAGCAACCCGTTTTTACCCAAGACCTTATCTGAGATCAGAACATAAATGCAAAGACATAAGCGGTTGGCTCTTTTGACTCATGATAGCAAACTGGAATTCCAACATGCTAGTCATGCTAGCAGTGAATAGCTATATGCTAATAGTGATTAGCTAAGAGATACATCAGGCCATGAACTCTATAAAAAGACCTAAGCAACTGAGGGCCGAGTTTTGCCACTGCAAGC
>NW_024875803.1:0-661 GCF_018340385.1 Cyprinus carpio
GCTAGGTTAAAGTTAATCCAAATGGCTTTACAAAGCATAGAGTTAGAAAGACGGGATGATCATTTCCCACTATCAGTGCATGTCGCTTAACAAGATGACGAAGCTATGTTAACCCTTGCTAACTATGGAGGAAAGGGTCCCATAGCTTTTCTTAGTCACCAGCAGGAGCCGGCTATGAAGAAGTCCAGCGAAAATGGGGCCGAGCGCATTCTTGCTTCCGTGACGAAACGGTTGTTACAGTTAAAAGCGATAGTGAAAGAACAGCCGATAATAATCTTTTCCATGACAGGAGAGCTTGCCAGGATAAAGAAAAACCTTGTTGTTAATCAGGCACAAGTAAATAGCCAGAGATGGAGCCAGAAGGGAATGGATTTGGGCGACAATCAGCCAATGGCACACAAAGAGCAGTGGGAGAAAATCGATAAACGTCTTCAAGAAGTAAATGCGCATTTTTATCACCAACTGTCACACACGAAACAAACAGGTGAAGCAGCAGATGGGAATAGAGAGGTCGATAAATTGATTTGCCGAGTGAAGCTACAGGAAATAACAGAGTTATTTCAAAAAATGCATGATGAACTGAATCATCCGAGTGTAAATGGTTCAGATAGAGCTTAGGTTAAGGAATTTAAATATTCCTAACTGGCGTACCTGATACAGG
>NW_024875803.1:1376-1457 GCF_018340385.1 Cyprinus carpio
TTCACTCTAAAAACTAAATCAGAGGACCTTTAGTCATTACTTAAATATATATTTTGTTGTGAAATAAAAAATCAAGTTCTG
>NW_024875803.1:1820-1949 GCF_018340385.1 Cyprinus carpio
TTAGCTATAGCTGTAGCTTGTCACTGATTGAGTAGCTACACTATTTGTTCAGATAAAACGTTTGATATATATGTTTTTCGTCGGAAGAAACCAGAGGTTGCGAAGCAAGTTTGGTTGCACGAACAAAGG
>NW_024875803.1:2058-5341 GCF_018340385.1 Cyprinus carpio
AGGAGTGATAAGTGGAAAGCCTTATTTGATCGGTGAGTGATGTGATTAGTGACTGCTAGTTTTGGACAGACACTGCATGTTACTTAGAGAATGAGCAGAGAGAAAGAGAGAGAGACTCCTCTCTCCTCCGCTGCCACACTCCTCAAGCAGCTCCTTAAACTGTCTTGCCTCCTCCCTCACAAGATAATAATCAAAATTGAATTATTTAAAAAAAATAAAAAAAAAAACTGATCAATAATGGTGTCTGTTTATATTTTAAAAATTGCCTCCCTGGAAAACACAGGAAAATGTCTTTATTATAGGACAGGGCTCAACAGTAGTAAGTCTATGTGTTACTTAGAAATGTGCTTTATTGTGGCCAAAAAACTTCTTCACCTAACTTAAAAACATTAGGTTGGAACAACTTAAGTACTTGCATCTCATGCTGGAAAATTATTAAGTTCATGTTACTTAGAAATCGTGCTGCATTGTGGCCTAAAAGGTAGAATCTACCATACTCAAAAACATAGCTTTGAATTAATGTAATTCTGCCAGTAGTCTTAACATAAAAAATTCTAGTGGAAAACGCACAGCATATTTTTTTTTGTTGTTGACCCAATGTTTCATTTTTTAGAGTGTTGAGACAAGAATACCCATATTTCGAAAGGATGGAAAGGAGATGAGAGACAGAGCTATCCAAGAGAGGGAGAGTTAGTTCTGCAAGATTAAGAGGAAAGATCAAGAGAAGGATCTGTCTCTCACTGAAAGTGAAACCCAGAAATGGGAGTCTCTGGAGAGACTTTCATGATCGTGATGCATTTTTCAGACAAATGTGTTGCTATGTACTCATCCCGACTTCGATTGGCTGGGGGGGTATTGAAGTTGAAGTGCACTGCATGATCAACCGGACTTTAAAGGTGATAAAGAAAGAGAATCCTGGGGAGAAGACCGCTTGCAAAACTAATCCCTGTTTACAGAAAAAATGGGATGCTTTCGCCGCCATTAGAAAGTCTCTCTCCAGAAGAGTTGCTTAAGGTCGGAAGAACCATCAGAAAAGTTGAAGAAACAAACGACAGTGCTGCAGATGGATAGAGTATCATTTTATGGAAGTATTAGGAGTAATTGTGTTTTTGCTAATCTTGCATATGTAAGTGTGGAAATATTATGGAAGTATTATTTTTAGTGGAAGTGGAAGTCCAAAGGCAAACTATAACAGGATTTGAATTATCCGTATGGGGGAACCCTCGAGGAAAGAGAAAGGAAACAGAAAATAATACGCTAGTATTTTTTGGAAATAGCTAGATAACATTAGTACTGGATAAGACGAAGTTATTATATGGTCCTTACACCTAAGGTTAAGCTTAAAAGCACAGTAAAAATGAGACAATGGCACAAAAGGGAAAACCAAATATTTGAGGAAAATAGTTACATTTAAGAGCGCAGAAGGAAAATAAACCGTCATTATTTTATAGGACCTAACTTATAGGACCAGTTCCAGCTAAGAGCTGGGAGGATGTGGATATTAGATCCGGCCAAAACATTTTTGATCCATGGAGATTGGACAGTGTAAATATGAAGGAAAAAGTTTTAAAAGCAAAAGAGAAAAGTAAAAAGAGTAGCAAAAGAGAAAGTTAAAATCGAATAAATTAAAAATATGGCAGTAGAAAGAAAATAACGAATGTAGAAGAGTGGATAAGGAATTTAGTCCAATTTTGATCCGGAAGGGTGAATTTGCTTATTAATAGGGTGACCATATGCGCAGTTCATCGGGACACGTCTCGGCCAGGATTTTAATATTGCCTAAAATATCCAGGTTGGCTGTTTGCAGGTCGAGCGTTGTTGCGGAATTCATGAGAGCTAGAAGCAGGCAACGGTCCTTATGCTTTCGGATCGCTCTCGCACCTACTTTGTGTGTTTTTTTTTTTTTTTTTTTTTTTTTTTGTGAGCAGTGCGATTCTATCAAACGAACGACGAACACGTGCGCATATGCATCGCTTTGATTGTTCCATGTAGATCTCGCCTTCTCACGCGCAGCCCACGATTGGTCGATTATGTATAATACTGCATGTATGGTCAAATGTTTGGACGTTTAGGCAATATAAAATCTGGCCGGAACGTGCTCCGTATGAACGGCGCATATGGTCACCTACAGTAGTGCGCTAAAGATTTGAGCCTTCTTGCTATTAATCAAGTTGGCTACAGTCGGTTCTGGAGTTGCAAGTATAGTCAGCTGCCCTTGGGACTTTAAAGAGGAGGTAAGTTACTAATAGGTATAGATAAGTACGGGGCAGGAGGGGTCATTTCATTAGTTAGTAGATAAGTATCAAAATTGAATATGTTTATGGGACCTGCTTTTCTAAGTGTCACGGTAGAAAACGTGGTCCGGGTGTGCACTATGTGGGTGGAGTTTTGTGTGTCGCTCGTCAGCACTGATTGTTTCAGTGGGGTCCTCGTTGATTGTCATTGGACCAGTTGTTACTCATACCCGATCCCTATTAGTGCCCTGCTTTCGTCTTGTGTTTGTCAGAGCGTGGGTATGAAGTCTCCAGTTCTTTGCCTGGTTTCTCGTCTCGCTGTTCGTCTGCCTGGTTTCTCGTCATCGCTGTTCGTCGAACCTGGAACCCCGTCCACTCTCACCACGGATGCCAATAGCACCACCACGGACTGCTCATTTCAGGCCTGGTCACGCTTCTGCTGCCTCACCTACCGCGCACTTCCGGGATCACAGTTCAGTCATCACCGCGGACCATCTGTTGCTTACCCATGGATTTATTTGTATACCGGACTTTAATAAACATTTGTTTCACTCTGCACTGCTTCCTCACCCTTTGTTACCGTTACAATAAGCATAAATACCGTTTTAAGGTACAGAGTACCAAAAGGAGTGGAAATGGCCCTTAGTAAATCTAGACGCTCTAGCTATTGATGATTTAATCCCTCAACAATTAGAATGGAAAAACTGGAAAGAAAACTGGTTTAAGATAATGGATTAATAACTATTATTTGGGATTAAATTGGATGAAGGCCAGTATTTGTAATAGTAGTGTAGAAATACTAGGTGATCAGATTAAAGGAGGCCCGAATGGTAATGTAAGAACCAGGAATTTATCCGAGCTGGTTACGGCGGAGTTAAAAAGGCCGCAGTCTTTGACTCTTTGTTACAAAAGACGGATATAGGATGGACTTTCTGGTTAACGCAGGATGGTATATCCTCCACGGTGGGTTGATTATAATAGGATTAATGATGTTCACCGGAGTAAAATGTTTTTGTAATGTAGAAGGTCAAAGAATGTGCTCTGGTAAA
>NW_024875804.1:0-268 GCF_018340385.1 Cyprinus carpio
GTCATTGTTAGGAATTAAAATAGGGCAATTACAATCAAACTGGATTAATATCTTGGCTAAATTAAAGTTTTCATTCAGCACCTGCTGCGAACACCACCACTCACTCCGCCATCTTAGGACCTCCCCCCGCTCTCAGACTGTCGGGCTGGCGCTGTCGTACTCAGACTGTTATGACGTAATGGTTCTGCGGTTCTGCAGTTTGCGTACCCAATAGACTCTATGCACGATTACTTCCGCATTTTCTCTCAGCCCGCTCATCTACATCCGG
>NW_024875805.1:0-4828 GCF_018340385.1 Cyprinus carpio
CTCATTACTTCGTTCAGTTGTGTGCTTAATACAATGTGTTAGATAATTGCATTACAATAGCCAGAATATGGGAAAGTAATACTTAAAAGCCAAATAGTTTTGCACAATGAACCCACAGACAGTAACGTTAGCCTACTATTTCACGACATTTCTCAAAAAAGAAAACTGCCCATCCCCTCAATTCATTAGCAAGTTGAATGTATTAGTCCTGAAAGTTACATTTAAGCGCCCGCTCATTTGTTATTGAAGCGATACAGTGTGTTCCGCGACGCTTTAAATAATAACAATAAAAGGGGATACAGGGGCCTATTCACGTAATAGTGTCACTACTAAGGTTATATTACATTAGCATGGCACTGTACAGTATAGCTAATGTTAGTCATCTCAAAACATAGCGAACACTTACGCGGCAACAGGTGATCAATTTGTCCTGTCTCTTTATTGTCGATGGGATGGCTGTATCCTTTAGCTGCGTTTCATGGTCATTGGCAGCAGCTTGCATTTTTTTCAAAATAGTGGTCTACAGTAAAATGTTCAGAGCAAGCAATGCCATTGATGGTGTTTACAAGGTGTGTTTGGAACTATACCCAGAACAAGTAGCCATCGATTCATCAGGTCAGGCGTTTTTGGTTTGGAATTCTATGAAACATCATAGTATTACCTAGTCTCCCCTGTTTATTGTACTTGGCTCTTTACAATACAGAACACCCGCTGACTGTACACTATAAATGTACTATCTAGTAATTGCTGACTCTATTACTCAACTCTGAGGCGGAGCTCTCTGCTCCTCACCGCGGCGTCTCAGTGCTTTCGCTAATCCTCCGCCCAAGTAGCCCTCCGCCCAAATGCGTAAGCTGTACTCCTATGCCTGAGTGAGAATATAGTTCCCAGTATTTATACGATTAAAATGGTCTCTGTCTCATATAGCCTTGTTATTTGTACACGCTGTGACTATACAGATCACAACATGTAAATAGGAAAATGTTTGCATTATTTGTCACTTATTGGGATTACTATGCTAGCATTATCCATTCCGCGTCAGTCTTTGTGCTAAGCTAGAGCTGGCGGTGGAATTAGATCAAATAACACTTACAGAGCATACAGAAATGAAAAGGTATGTATGGACTTATCTAACTCTGGGGGATACTGTGAATAAGCTGGTCCCAAAAAGTCAGGTGTTCGCTTTAAAAGTTTGTAAACATTTACAGCGTCTCGATTGGTGAGGGCTGGAGGCAAAAGAAGCGGACATAATGTTGACAAGCGTAAACTATGCGTTTTAGGAGGATTTATTAAACATGGATGCAGAAGAAGGTTGAACTGTCGAATATGTACAATAACTGACTCCTGCGGGACAGTGACAAAAAAAATAATAATAAAAAAAGTGGAGTTAGCATACGTTTATCAATTAATTCAGTTGATCTACTCAGTTCACTGACCAAACTGGTTATCTGACAAAATATAATGACAGTGGATGCGTACGGTAGCCTGACATTTGCTTTGTTTGTTTTATTAAGCCTGGTGTAGTTCTTGTATCTTGTTCTCATTGGAAAATCATACTTAAAAGACATGGTTTTGATATTTCCTAAGACAACATATGAATTACTTACAGGTGGTTTGGGGAATTTTTTGTCAGGCTTATTGTCTAATGTAACCTATCCGCTGGGCTAACTATGCCATTAGACAATGTGGATTATTTTAAGCAGACCATTCAAAGGATTGGCACACACATCTATCCGCTGTATGCTTTGTTTAACATTTAAGACTAGCTAGTTGCTGCTGAAAGGTTACGCACTTTTTCACCTATAAAACATAAACTTGCTGAATTTGTACCGGAAAACAAAACCAACACTTTACCAATTTTTGTTCATATATTATTTTGCCTAATATAAAGTGTGCGCTGCAAACACCGAAAGCATTATTTATGATAAACTCTGTCTAGTCTGCCACTAGCCATATGCATTCAACCACAATATGCTCTTCTTGATTTCTGTGAAGAGATAGCCGTCTACGGGAATCCCGTGAAACCTTTTAGTTTTGAAACAAAAGTGCTGTTCACTTCTATTCTACGGCAGCCAAACACAAGATCTTACATTTTAAAGTCAAACCTCAAACTTTCAGCCTGCTATGAGTTCTTCCTTATGTTTTGCCTCCAGTTAGAGCTGCGGACGCCACAGTGACGTGAGGCTTATAAAGGGGTCTATATATCGCTGGTCCGGCGGAGTTAAAACAATCGATGGCTCATGTCACGTCCTTTTGTCATCTAAACCACGCTTAGAGGCTTACACGACTGTCAACGCAGTGTATTAATCAACCGCCAGATCGGTTATCAAATTTGGTAACAACAATTTTTTCTTTGGATTACTTAATATAGAGATTGCTAATGTGTCGTCATCATGACGCATTCCCAGTGTGGTGAACGCAGCATTTTTTGGAAACCGCACAAACATAACGCCAGACTTCTATGCATGGAGGGAAGAACGCTGTTATAAACTGGGAATAGTCGCGATCCACGCATAGAAGTGGCGTAGCTTAAGCAAACGGAATATCCTTTTTATCGCTTTCCAGCATGGAAAACAATAGTACAAGCTATGTTTCAGAGGTGACAAAAGAGTTGACTTAATGGCATGGATAACGTTAGCAGCAGTAAGTAGCCCAAGATTACCTTCGAGCAACACTCCACACGATGGCGTGTTCAAAAACATTTTCACACAAAGGTAAGTTACAATTACTCTCTGTAAATGTTGGTGTTGTGGGCAAAATAACCAGTGTGTTTTGTTTGACCTAACCAGACCATTAGATTTAACGTTAGCCACGTTAACTGTTAAGTAGCATGAAAATGGCTAGAAGATGAGCTTAAGCTACCAACGCATTCAAAGCTTAACGTTAATCATTTTTAAATGTTGCACATCTAGGCTACATAGCAATTTATTTGGTGACTGTGTTTGCAGGCAAACCTGCCTATGAAATGTTGGAGTGTGATCCTGACTGACCCCTTCTCTGTACTCCTCGCCATAGGTCAACGCCACGAACACAGACCGGTTCAAGCCCTTGGAGAATTATATACCATGCTCACATCTAATATGTAAATGCTTATTGTTTTCCAAAAAGATTTTGTAAATGATTCACATGTAATGATTTTTAGCCATGTCTGTAAATAAAATACACAAAGACTGGAAACGAAATTTCAGCCTCCTTTATCTGTATTAGAATACCAGTAAAATCAGTGTTCTTGGTTGCAAAACACAAGTACATAACTTAAATAGTAGTAACAATCCAACTTAATTTCAGTTTCTTGATATTTAACATGTAAATACATTTAATGAATACATTTACATTATAAAAAGTCCATAGAAAACTTTGTGTGTGTATGCACTAACACTTAGTATCATGTAGTTGTAAATATATGGGTGTTGGAAGTTGGGCAACAGTTTGAAGTCCTTTTGACCAGTCGCTTGCTCATAAGGATCCAGTCTTTTTGATTCCCTTTTTTTTCTCTCTCGTCATATCTCGCCTCTTTGCATTAGGATTTAGTTTTTAGGCGGTGTGTGGTCCGACAATGTTTTCTTTTAGTCCGATGCATTTTGTACGATTATATTCTGTTTTTCACGCTTAATTTTTCATTATTTTCATGCCAGAACACTAGCCTGCTATGCCAGCCCATGTAAACTCCGGCCAAACATACCCATAATCCTTTGCGCTTCTGATGACGTTGCCACTCAGTGCTGGTCACATGTCTTAATGCTTAATCTATACCGATCGCTTTCCACAAGGCGACCCCTGGTGTACCATCTACTGTCTGACCGTGAGTTTGACTTTCTCTCTGTCTAACTGAGACATGGCAGAAACCAGACGAACTTTTCCTCGCCTAAAACCTAGTCTGTTCTCCCGGTGGATATAGTTATGTTTGTAAATCTCGTGATACGGGAAGGGGAGGGGGGCTAGCAATACTTTTATAAAAAAAGAAATTAAAAAGTATCTCATTTAACTTTTGTCTACATATTCTTCTTTTTTGGAGTCAATTGCCATATAAAAAATCAATGGTGCAATTCCAAATCCATTCTCATAACTATCTATCGCCTCTCCCAAGAGCAATAATTCCTTTTTTAATCTGAATTATCTTTGAACTCTTTGACTCTATCTATGTTCCATATCTTCTTCAAATGTTATCCTTTCTGGGTGATTTTAACATTCATACAGATAATGTCAGTAATGCATTTACATGCTTCTAATTTTTATCATGTTTGGATTGCTTTGGTATACAACAATTTAACACACTGGCCACTCATACTATAAGTATACTCCTGATGATCTTGTTTGAAGCTCTGGTATAACACCTGCTAATTGTACTGTTTCTGATCTATCCATATCAGATCACTTTCTGGTGTCATTTTGTTATAAATTGGCCATTTTTAAGGTAAACCTGTGTGCAGCCCGATTACATTTGAATATTAAGAACATTGATTTGCCTACTCTTGCTGATGAACTTGCCATCTTTTCCAGTAAAATCTGATTTCACTACTGTTGATTAACTGGTAAAATTTACGATGATGGATTGAACATGATTTTAGATGAATTTGCACCTGTGAAAACTCGAACGGTTTCATTTGTGCATTCATCTCCTTGGTTTACACCTGACCTGCATGAATTTAAAACTAAAGGCCGTAGGTTATAGCGGCTGTACGTCAGGTCTGGCCTTACTGTTCATAAAGAAATGTATGCTGAACATAATCAAAATTATAAAAATGCACTGACTAAAGCTAAATCTGATTACTACTCCAACGTAATTGGAGTTAGCAATGGGAACTCTAGGTCTCTTTTCTTGGTGGTA
>NW_024875806.1:0-1982 GCF_018340385.1 Cyprinus carpio
TTGTCCAGGTCAGGTTTTATGTTCCAGTTAAAAAGTTTGACATGGGACAACAATTCTCCCGTGTGTGTGTGTGTGTGTGTGTGTGCATGGAGAAGACGCGCATGACAAGAGAATAATATGGCGAGCCTTGGTCAGCGAGAGGACCTGTTGCGTTGCCTGGTAACCAGTTGACCATATGCATGGAGCGCTCTTTATAACTTCCGCATAAAGATAGGCCAGCTCGTAAACTTCCGGTAAAGCTGATTTAATGTTGTGGTTTATAGGTACAGAAACACAAAAATAAAACCCGGCTCGTCTCTGCTAGTTCGTTGTTAGAAGATTGAAAAAAATTAGAAACAATAACAAAAAAAATAAAAATAAATACCTTCCGTACGCACGATAATATAAGTTGAGTAGCGCGAGAACAATATGGATAGATGATGGCATTAGGTTTTGTTTTATGGTAGGTAACAAACAAATATTTGTAATGCCGAACGACGTATAGTAACTGTTTAGGCCTAGTGGTGCTTAAACTTAAGCCAGCATTACATAGTTCATAGATAGTAGGCCAGATCATAGTTCAACTACAAGCTGCTGCACAGTAAAAAAAATGTAAATAAAAAAAACTTCAAAAAAAACCAGACAGTTTTATGACTAATAAGAATATTACTGTTTGTCGCGATGCACTGTGCAACATGTTGCAAATACACAAGTAACATTAACACGTGCGCACTGGCTGACGATACGAGGTGTAACTAAAAAGAAAAAACAATAATAATGATTAAAGTTAAAGATGGTGGTACCTAAAAGTTAAAGAAAATACTGTATGTAACTTCATAGTTATTTGTTGAGAGTAAAGTTGTTTTTGTGTGTTAAGATAAAATGTATGTGTTTTAACTATTAATGTATAATTAACTTGATTCCTCTGTGTACCACTAGAGGGACTCGTGCACACTTTGAGATCCACTGGTTTAGGCTAACATTAGAGATGCAATCTCCCAAATGACATCATAATGGTATGATTGATAATCAATTACTTACCCTCATAGTCATGAACACATTTTTTAAACACATAATATTTGCCCCTTCAACTCTATAGCTGTGCAGTACGAATCTACTCCCCTTAAGATTTTTTAACTCCAAATTTGTGTACTTTTTATTGTACTGAAGTATAAGAATTAAAACTTAAGTGCAGGAATCAAAAAGAATCATGTCATTTAATAAAAAAATATGCCCCGACACCAACAGCATATGTAAGGAAGAACCACAGTTAACTACAAAACTGAATTAAGCTAAATATTAATGGTATAACAATTAAATAATGCATTAAATATTTTGAAATATTTTTAAGATTCAATTTTATAACTACATTTCTTTAAAAGTTTTATTCTTTAACTGTAAAAGCTGCTAAATATGTCCAGTCAACACAGACTTATTTACTGGTTGTAGTTTTGCAACTCTGGAATTTAATCTGAATCACCTCTAATGGAACTACTCTATTTTGACATTGGCTTGTCTCTCCGTTATTACACTGTCAATCATAGCAATGAGTCCAGAACACTTAGCAGATTTAATTCATGTAATATTTAACACCCGCTAGCTTATCATTCCCTGAAATGGTAAATGGAAGTTTGGTCCTCTTTAGATAAACAAAAATTTTCTTCAAATTGTGAATGGATTTTTGTAGAGAAACTGAGCAAAGGGCACTTCTCTTTAAAGCACAGTACAATTGGACCAGAAAGGACTGAGAGCTGGCTTATCTAAAACCAGAAGTAATCGCGTACATGTGTTCAATTGACAGAGCATTAGTGATTGCTTTGGAATATATTTGATACAATATTTTTCAGTTTTTTTCTCTCTTTACATTACACACAAACGAACTTTATTACATTTATTGCATGAAATGAACAGTATTATACATCTCAAAGGGAATTTAAACTGAGTTACTATATCAAATTCTACATATTGTTTGATGTTTTATTGTTCTGTGTTGTGATGTGATT
>NW_024875806.1:2114-2194 GCF_018340385.1 Cyprinus carpio
AGATCAATCCATTATCAGTGCTGCACAAATCACCTCTCATGTTGTTTACAATGTTACTGAAGGTTGTGCAACATACAATG
>NW_024875806.1:2491-2572 GCF_018340385.1 Cyprinus carpio
TACCTGACGACAGGAAATGTTGGATTATGGTTGCCATACCTGACGACAAAACATAAGTTTTTGATGTCAATGTGACGTTGG